>NC_081222.1:12357653-12517653 GCF_902713425.1 Acipenser ruthenus
CTGAAGGAGACTCTTCTTCACACAGAGAGTGGTGAGGGGATGGAATGGGTTACCTAGTCATGTTGCTGAAGGAGACTCTTCTTCACACAGAGAGCGGGGAGGGGATGGAATGGGTTACCTAGTCATGTTGTTGAAGGAGACTCTTCTTCACACAGAGAGTGGTGAGGGGATGGAATGGGTTACCTAGTCATGTTGCTGAAGGAGACTCTTCTTCACACAGAGAGTGGTGAGGGGATGGAATGGGTTACCTAGTCATGTTGCTGAAGGAGACTCTTCTTCACACAGAGAGTGGTGAGGGGATGGAATGGGTTACCTAGTCATGTTGCTGAAGGAGACTCTTCTTCACACAGAGAGTGGTGAGGAGATGGAATGGGTTACCTAGTCATGTTGCTGAAGGAGATTCTTCTTCACACAGAGAGTGGTGAGGGGATAAAAAAAAAACATATACATATTTTATTAGTAGTCCTGACTTTTTAAACCACAGCTACCAGGTTTCTCAATAATAATAATAATAATAATAATAATAATAATAATAATAATAAATGTTAAAATAGTCGCCAGCTTGCTTGGTTTAACACTGATCAAGGCATTGGACTGCATGACTTTTTAATTTAACCTAAAAAACAGACATGGAAACTCTGCCCCCACCCCCACACACCTGATTTATTTATTTGTTCTGCGGGTGGAATTGCAGTTTATCTCAATAACAATACAATGCCTTCTCATGATGGTATTCGCAAGCAAGCAAACACGCTGCCTCTTGCATTACTGTAAGCTGTAGGCGGCTCTCCTTGTGAGAGGGTAACCGACAGGTTCTCTCTGAGTCAGTGATGAATGCTGCTTTCAGATCCCGTGGGTACAAACCTGACACCCTGAAGCTGGGATTGATACCAAAGGAGCAAGAGGCAAACCACAGCCCAAAGGGACGCCCCAAAGCTGCTGAAACACCAGTGTGGTAATCACCAGAGAGCTACTGACAGACTGGGGCTGGGCTGAACTAATTTGGCTTCATAAAGTCAAATGGAACCTGCTGTGTAATGGTACGTTAGCATATTGAATTACACACCGCTTTGTAGTTTTTCCATAGACTTATAACTGATAAAAATTGAAAGATGTGACTTTTCTAACATGAAATACTACTGTACTACTATTATGGCTTCCGGTAGACCTTTGCGATATCATGTTTCTTTGATTACACGATTATAAATAAAATATCTAAATTCATGTTGAATAGTTTTTTAGTCTCAACCCTAAAACTGTAGGTGATGTTAAACTGGCCAGAGCTGCATGTTTAACAGAACAATCCTTCCATTAAACAGTTGCTGTTTAAAATGTGAATTTGATTTTAGTGTTAATAGTCATTATTATATTTTACATTTTGTGACATTTTGGACAATCCGATTTTTAAATAAAACAGGACACTTTCAGTTAATAAAATGCCTTTTTCTGGAAATGTATTTTCATTTATACCTTTACAGACTTCAAACTAAGGGTTGATTTCCGGTACTTTTCTGTCTATCAGTCCACAGTTTAGCTGCTGCGGTTCACATCACAGTGTGAGCGTGTCTTATCTTTATCTTCTCTGTCCCATGATATATAATAAGACTCAGCTTGATTCAATACTGTATGAGAAAGGTTTTGTGGTTATTCACACAGTCTGAACCCTTCATTATTTCCATACCAAACAAAGAACGATTCTGTTCTGTCCAGAAACTTTCCAGTTCCCTAAATGACAGGCCTCGGTCTTGTGAAACCCACGATTGAGTAAGGATTGTTCTCTGCTCTACACACCGCAATCACATAGGGACACTCGTTTTTTCTTCCAATCATTTTTTTCAAGCTCAAATATATTTAGAATAAAACAGAAGCAGTAGCTGGCCTTGTGCCAGTGTAAGGCTTGTGTGTTAACTGTAGATTCACAACATGTGGGTTCAAAAGGCTCAGCTGGGAGGACGCGGTATTGAGAGGTGTACAGTGTAAAAGGGATAGTGCAGCTGTTTAATCTTGCTCACAGTCTCTCTCACATTCTCATTTACTGTATCCGCTACATCAAGGTCAACCCCACTACATGCACACTAACAGCCTTGCATGCAAACTTACATTCATTCAAACCTGAAATTTAAAGGTGCAGACACCTCATTTCAAACATGAAGTCACCAATACACCAGTAAACCAACTCCAATGAACTTCAATGAGATGAAAAGGCTATTGCTTGCCAGTGTCGAGGGTTTTTTTTTTGGCTTGAGACCACCTACCCCCATAGCAAGCTGAGACTGATCACCCTGCCCACACTGTCTCACCGGAACCAGCAGAGGCCAGCAGTGGAGGGTTTACTCTTCCCACAGGGTTTACTGGAACATGATGCGCTTTTTTTTCTTTTTATGATTAGTAGAAAGCCAGGATTAGAATTGCTCCTTTTCCTCCGGTCATCATCAGTCCTCCCAAAGTGTGGCCGCTATAGTCATGGAACAGAACTGCCCGTGACACGGAACTCTCATTACTAAATGCAGAACACTTTGTTCAACTTGCTCTGCGGTTGATTCATTTCCTGAGAGGGGTTTGAGGACAGTACAGAAATCTTAAAAAAGCAAGATGAGAGCCAGAATGAGGCAACACACCAACGTTTAGACTGTGTGCTCGTGTTAGTGTCTCTTACTCATTTCACACGCAGCACAGTTTGAAGGGCCGCCCCCACAGATCTCTATTGAAACCATGGATCTCTGGTTGTCTTTCATTCTTCAAGAAGTTACATAGTTAATCAGAGTTGATAACTGACATTTCTATTATTGACAAATGATACTTATTGTACAGATCTGCCACACGGTCAAGCAGCTTAGTGGGTGAGAATTGAGCTGATGTGTAATAATACGATAACATAAACTAGAGATCGTTGCTTTGGGGATATAGGGTGATCCAGATTAAAATGCTGAAGCACAGCTGTGTTTGTTTTAATGCAGCAGAACCTTAGGGCTTAAGGTTTCGCTTCTCTATTGTAGTGATTTAAAAGGGTGAGCTTTGGAAATGAAGAGAGGTAAAATTTCACAATATAAGTGAGTAGAGTTTTAATAGTGTACAGCTGTGGCCAAAAGTTCTGCATCATCTAGAATTTTAGGATTGAGACATAATTTAAAAAAAAAATACATGAACATAATTTCAATCTTTTATTTAACATGGTGTAATTCAAAGAAACTACAAAATTATATTGCAAAAGTCTACCGGAAGCCATAATAGTAGTTAGATTTGAGAGATACTCCGTGGCCTGAACTTTCCCTTGCCATAAAAGGTCAGTCTATGAGTAATACATCAGTGAGTGGGTCTTCCACCTCTGTGGTAGTACATGATCCCAAGATGAATCACCAGAACTGTTCTGTGTGACTTCGTGGTCTGTGCATCACACAGAATGGATGATCTCTGGAGGTGCTAAAGACACAGATTGCAAGCAGAACAAGAACAAAACCTCAGAATAACCATACAGAGCAATGTGGAAGAACAGTGGCCTGCAAGGTCTACTGCAAACGAGGCTGTGGTCTAACATGGACCTTTCTTAACCCTTCCTTTGCGAACACTGTACAGTAGGGCTCGATTCTCAAAGCTCAACAGAGTATTGTCAGTATGCCCGGAGTGGGGGTCTGTCTCTCCATTGGGACCACCAGGGTTTCCTCCCACAGGGGGTGTTTTCCTCTCCACTGAGCGGTGAGATTAATCTTTAACCTTGCATTGGTGGCACAGTTGCAGGGACCCGGGGGTCCTCGTTTGGGACAAGTGAACCTTAGAGGCACCTGGTCCCCTTGCATGTCTATTTCGTTTTCTCTTTCCAGCGTTCCAGTCTCCCCCTCGAGGGAGCCACGAGCCAAGGGCAGTCCTACTTTAGGTTAACACCACGGCAGTCATTTTGCGTGTGTGAAAGATACACGGTTGTCCGTTCTTGACTTTTCCTAAATACATGTATTGGTAACACTTTATATGAAGGTGCTGCTTATTAATGTTTTATAAATGTACAATATATGCTTAATATCTATGGCATAAAGTGTTAATAAAGCATTATAGATGGTTTATAACCATGCGATAGCCATAGATTGAATTACGTTTAAACATCCCAAAGTACAATAGGTGGCTAAAATGGTCCCCTTTATAAAACTGTAATTTCTTCTATGGCTATTGCATGGTTATAAACCATATATAATGCTTTATTAACACTTTATAACATAGTCATTAAGCATCTATTATATATTTATAAAACATTTATAAAACATTAATAAGCAGCACCTTACTATAAGGTGTTACCCGTGTATTAAATAACCTGATGGTGTTTGAAAGGCAGGATCACAATTATAAAGAAGATATAATCTCCTCTACCTAGAACCGCCAGAGAAGTCATTTTGACTGCCTTTTACAATACGTGTTTTTATTTTGAATATAACCTGCAATATTCTATTTTATTTTTATATACAAGCCTGTTCTTATCTCTACTGCACCTGGCAACCCATCAATTATTTAGTTATGTACAGGGAATGCACCGGGGAAAATATCAGTAGGAGAGATTTCATCTTGAAGCTAGCCACAGCGATTTGGCAGAAACATTTCGATCAGAAAACTACAAAGCAGCAGGCTGCAGCAGCTCAACCTGGATTCTGTGCTGCGAGTGGCACACACACGCAAGAGAAAACATGTGTGATTTTCATTTTAAATTAGTTTCTTTTGAAATGTTTATTTTATTCTAGTTTTTTTATTTTTTGAAGTAGTGCTTTATATGTGGCAATTTAGAAAATAAACCCTTTTATGATTAATTGTTCATTTAAATACGACGTTTTGGCTGTGCAGATGTTTGAATAAAACTTTTGAGTTGTATCTGATAGTTTGTCTTTCATTTTAATATTGATGTTGTTTAAAATGTAGCCATCATAATGACTGCCGGTGGTGGTTGTAGTTATGAGTATAACTACGGCAGTTCTAGTGATAAGGGAAGCTCTCAGTTTCTATGCCTTATTCTCGGGTTATCTATGAACACTTTCTGGGTCGTTTTACCTCAGCAGTGTCTTCTGGGTCGTGTTACTGGCTGAAAGCATGTCAGTCAACCGGGGAAGCAGCTGGTTGGTTAATGACAGGAAATAAGCCATTGAAGGGGGCGGGGACAATCACCCTCCAGGTGCAACACTTCCTGAAAGCAAGACTCGCAAACCGAGATTTCTTGAGCCAAGTGTCGTAGCAGATATCAACACAAAATGAGTCAAGTTTACTGTAACATGAGTTTCAAGACTGGACAGTTGAGGCTTTTAAAACGAATGGAAGTACACGACCTGCAAGAGCAATGGAATTATTTTATGAACTACTATCACTTAATATCTTTTAATCACAGCCTGCTATGCACAAATTACAACATATATATTTTTTCTGTTAAGAATGGAGCCTTTTAAAAGGAGTTTTTGTCCCGACCCAACAGAACACAATGATTCGCCACTCTTACTGTTCTGCTAGAAGTCTAGTATGGGCTTATCTTACATACAGCTGCACCTCACACAGGTAACCTTATTGTGTCCTTGTGTCACAGTAGAATAAAACCAGACTGAGCCAGCAGTGTTGCCAAAGCCTCACATGTCTTGTTTGGAATCGGGACGCACAGACACGCGGCCCAACAAATTCTCCAAGCAAAGCCTTTTATTAACATGCAGAGCAACAGAGCTAAAAACAGATAAAACCATGGACTGTAATGGAATCAGAATATTGTGAACCACTGTGCTGCCTGCAATGAAACCCAGCCTGAGAAAGAGCCTGAGAAAGAGCTCACAGAACGGGTTACAGCTGCAGACGGGGTGTTAGTTATTAACTGGAAACCTTTCTTTTTTTTAACAGTCGGTTCAAGCATGCAGGCAGGAAGAAAGGGTGGCCAGTAGATGTGGAAGCTAACCACAGTATGTGTAGCACAAGCGACAAGTGGGCGTCACAGGCTTCCCTTTTAAATAACGCAGGCGTCCACAGAAACTGTGAATTTCTCTACGGGTGTATAAGCAGCACAGCCCCAAGCCCCAAGCAGTAACGTGAGCCCTGCAGACATTAGATTTCTGTGTTGCTGTTCATTGATTGAGTTGTCAAGGCTTCTGGTTTGGAGCTCTGTTTTCTGCTTGAAGAATGACGGATAGTAACGTGGTGTACCCGTCCGTGTTTGTTGTAGACGGGAAAGCAAATTTCCCGCTGGAGCAAAGGAGACGGCGCCATGGCAACGCGGCGCAATGGCTGCTCTTCATGCTTGTGTTCCTGGCTCTCTCCGGAGTGGGAATTCTGGGATACTTTATCTGGGACTTGGAGAGGAGAACAGTAGCCATCTCTGTGAGTAGCTCTGCGTGAAAACCGTGTTTGTTATTATAGTTTACTTAGATTGATTTAGGGGAGCGATTTCCACAATAGCAGCAGCGGAATTTATCTGAGATCGTGAGGGAGTTCTTCATATATAAAAAACAAGCCAAAAAAAAGGAAAAACTCTGCTAATTATTATTGTGCTTGTATTTTTCTTTATAGTATTCGTTTCTACTTTCTCCTAATTAATTTTTCCTTTTTAATCAGTTTTCAATTGTTTTAATTATTTATTTAACTCTCTGAAATATATCAAGTATTATATATATATATATATATATATATATATATATATATATATATATATATATATATATATACAGTATATATACAGAAATGTTGTGTATACAGTATATACACAACATTTCAGAGGACCCTTCTACCTGTGAGATGTCCTGTTCATTAAAATATTGAGCATATTTTGTAAAGAGGAGACGGTTATCTATTCAAAGATAGCAGGTATTTAGTAAGTAAGGGCTCTGAGTGAGGAAACACGGGCAACGCAATCCCCAGCCCTAGACTTGCTGGAAATCATTGGCTGTTTCAATAATTTGTGCCGGTACTGTGCATATGAATGTGTCAGTCTAGCTCTGTACCGGCTCTTTGGATGTGATATGATAACAGACAATGTGATTGGATTGGGTATAATGCAAAGCCATTCATTATATTATGTATAGGCAGAATGAGGGTAATGGTTGATGGAATAAAAATCAAGCTGCACTGTGCGTGCGTGCGTGTGTGTGTGTGTGCGTGTGTGTGTGCATGTGCATGTGTGTGCATGTGTGTGTGTGTGCGTGTGTGTGTGTGTGTGTGTGTGCGTGTGTGCGTGTGTGTGCGTGCGTGTGTGTGTGTGCGCGTGCGCGTGCGTGTGCGTGTGTGTGCGTGTGCGTGTGCGTGCGTGCGTGTGTGTGTGTGCGTGTGCGTGTGTGTGTGTGTGTGTGCGTGTGCGTGTGTGCATGCAGCAAACACACACATAAACACTGATATAATAAGAACATTATCTGCTATTATTAGAGCCTAATAGAATGTGATGTCACAGGACCACACTAGGATACAATAATTGAATTAGATTGCAAGTTAAATCAACGAGGACACAGTGCATGTAGGGATCAGCTTTTACACTGACAATCTAGTGAGTCATCTTGCTAAGGAGAGCTTGCTCATATATATATATATATATATATATATATATATATATATATATATATATATATATATATATATATATATATATGAGCCCTGATGGTGTAACAATGTGGTGTATCAAATCAGGGAGTACAGTAGTACTGTCATAAGCAGCAAGAGGTGGAATTTCACTCTCCCTAACTCATACATTAGAATTTTTTTTGGAGGTTGTACATCTTAATTACAAAACCAAGATCCACCTAGTTTACTCATTTCATTAGTAACTGTACAGTAACTTGTGGGAGGGGGGTTAACCAAAAATAATGCTGCACTCATTCTCATCTCAATAATGTGTTCTAAGAGCAATGCATCCAGCTGCAATTACACGTGAAATACGCGTGGAATCATTTTCAGTGACAAACTTTACTGTATCGCTCTGGCCAAAAGCTTTGCATCACCCTATAGAATGAACTAGTTTTGACTTCATCAAGTCGAATGAACCCTGCTGAAATAATGTGAAGTTAACATATTGAATTGCAAACCGCTTTGCAGATTTCCGTACACTTAACAGAAAAACTGACAAAAATAGACAAATGTGACATTTCGAAATCTAACAGGAAATACTGCTATACGACTACTTTGGTTTCTGGTAGACTTTTGCAATATCATTTTGTAGTTTCTTTGATCAAATGATGTGAAATGAAATATCTAAATTATGTTCATATATATATATATATATATATGTTTCAATCCTAAAAATCTAGGCGATTTTTGGCCAAAGGTGTAGGTGATTTTGACAGGGTATTACATTTTAACTATGGCTCCATTATACTCACAGAGAATTGAAAGAGGTTCCAAATAACTAGAAATATGTGTAATACAATTCCAATTCTGTTGCACTAATACTAATTACAATGGCATTTTAGATTCTTTTTTTTAAAGAATAGCAGTGCCAGCATTGAAATGTAATCCCAGCCAGTCACAGAGAGAAGCGTTGGTGAAGCATTTCAAATGTAAAAATAGAAAGCCTCTGAAAGGAAGAGCGATTTTTGGCCCCAGTGCTTGATGATTTTTGCTCCTCTTTGCTCGCGTTTTCGTTCTGCTCCTTTCATTTTCTGTTTCTTTCTACTTGTCATGTTTGAAATGTTGAGGTTGTAATTTGGCACGGCAGGGTGCTGTGAATGTGTGATCTTCACAAGATGCTTTTTTTGTGATTGTGAGAGTGTGACTGTGGGCACTTTACTGAACTCAAAAAAAGGTGTTATGAAGACATGATAGAGAACAGCTCTGGACAAAAGTTTTGCATCACCTAGAATTTTAGGATTGAGACATAACTATATATATATATATATATATATATATATATATATATATATATATATATATATATATATATATATATATATAACATATGAATATAATCTTTTTTTTCACATCATGTAATCAAAGCAACTACAAAAGGATATTGCAACAGTCTACCGGAAGCCATAATAGTAGTACAGTAGTATTTCATGTTAGATTTCGAAATGTCACATTTTTCTTAAGTATATGGAAAACTACAAAGCGGTGTGTAGTTCAATATGTTAAGCTAACATTATTCAGCAGGTTTCAGACTTTATGATACACAATTAGTTCATTCTATAGGGGGATGCAACACTTTTGGCCAGAGCTGTACATTACAACATGTCAATGCTTCATGGGTGTGTGAATGTGCAGTGCCATGCTGACACACACAACAGCAACACGATCAGATGCTGTTTACTAATTCATGTTTTTATTGCAGGACACAGCTTCCAGCAACACTGAGAAAATGATTGGGATTCAAGGTAAAGTTCATACCAATGTGTACACAGTAAGAGTGGCTTGACACTTGAAGAAACTCACATAACCCTGAGCCAGGCTTGTTCCACACCCCGCAGAAATAAACCTCCATTGAACAATTGATCATTTATCATCTTTGCATGATGTGGGTCCACTTTATTTGAATGGAACACTAGGCAGGATTCACAACACTTTGAAACAGACAACACAACAGAGTCCAACTGCAGGACCATCCTCCAGCATGGCTTTCAAGCTCTTTCATTTTTTACAGCAATTCTCCAGTTTCAGTGCATTTGGTTTGTAAGAAATGTTTTAAACAATCTCTTATGAGCACGTCTGCACATTAACAGTCTTTATTGAAGATGTTATGAATTCTACACGGTGTTCAGTTCAAAAACAGCATTACTCCTTATTCCCCTAAAAAGATATAAAATGGGTATTGCTATTCACATAAATACACAAACCAACAGCCATGTCATATAACTAACAGCAGTGTTGTATCCCGTTCAGTCACTGTGTGCACAATTGCACCATGTTTTCCTATCTATGTATGTATTTTACAATGCATGTATTTTCGTTTTTTTGTTTTTGTTTGGCAGGGCAACTTTTTAAACTCCACAGAGTTCACACAAACTGTTTTAATGTTTCTAAAAATGTAATTAAAAATGTGTGACCGAAGGGGATGTATAGAGGCGAGGGTTATGAATTAGGAACGATCGAAAATGATTATGTGGTAAGGTTAGCAAAACAGTTTTTGCACCATAAAAGACATTTCTTGTTGAAACATTGTTCTCATGTCTCTTTAGTTTCCTCTTAGTTTCAGCACTGATTATATTTTAGTTCTGCTTTATAATTGTAATCAGTCTCTTTAACAATGATATTGATCCACATGTATATATATTTTTTCAATTCAGATAAAAAAGAACCGGGAAAGCCTTCCGCTCACATCACAGGTAAGGAAACAGCAAACATCTAATCACAGTATTTCAGAAATCCACGATTCAGACATGGATTCAGTGTATTGTTTGGACACTGCAGACAGTGGGGTCTAGATCAGAATGATGGAAATCACAGATCTCACAGAGCAAGTGACACTCTGCAGTCTCTTTCAGTAACAATATGTAACAAGCCAAGCATTCAGAATCCTATTATAATGATTTAAACTATGGCAGAATGGAGATCCAAAGGTGCTGAGTTCAAATAAACAGTCCCCTCTGTCTATTTATTTACGAGCTGTCTGTACTCTACACTGTAGTATCTAGTTGTGGTAATGTCACTCTGCAGACACACTGCTGTATGTCTGTACTGTACGCTGTGTGTGTCTAGTTGTGGTAATGTCATTCTGCAGACACAGGGCTGTATGTCTGTACTGTACGCTGTGTGTGTCTAGTTATGGTAATGTCATTCTGCACACACAGGGTTGTATGTCTGTACTGTACGCTGTGTGTGTCTAGTTGTGGTAATGTCATTCTGCACACACAGGGCTGTATGTCTGTACTGTACGATGTGTGTGTCTAGTTGTGGTAATGTCGCTCTGCACACACAGGGCTGTATGTCTGTACTGTACGCTGTGTGTGTCTAGTTGTGGTAATGTCATTCTGCAGACACAGGGCTGTATGTCTGTACTGTACGCTGTGTGTGTCTAGTTGTGATAATGTCGCTCTGCAGACACAGGGCTGTATGTCTGTACTGTACGCTGTGTGTGTCTAGTTGTGGTAATGTCATTCTGCAGACACAGGGCTGTATGTCTGTACTGTACGCTGTGTGTGTCTAGTTGTGGTAATGTCATTCTGCAGACACACTGCTGTATTTCAAGCAGCTTTAAGCACTTTTTATTGCCCAATAGGGCGGTGGGGAGAAAGCAAGTCTATGTATCAATGATCTTCAACAGCAATGCAGTAATGGCACTGCAAAGGCAATGCAATGGGGATCCCACTGGGTTTGATTCAAACTTTAATTTAAAGTACAGTACGGTGGACCAAGTAATTTGGGTAAAGTCTCCTGCACTAGGACCAGTCAGTTTACAATGATCTGCAAGCAGAAGTTTGTAACTGGTTCAATCACAGTTCTGTCAATGTACAGTACAGAGGGTGAAGTGCAGGGGGCTTACCAAGAGTGAGACATTTTAAAGTTGCCATTACATCTTCCTCTCCGTCTCATCTTCTCTGCTGACAGACCGGAGGTGCTAGAACCACAGTGGTGTGCGCTTATATCAGCACAGCCCTAAATCAAGCGTGTATTTCAGCCTTGAAGCTTGTGGTACGAAGCATCCTGTGCAAACTCTGGGCTCTGTGCTAATCCATTCTTGCACGTCTGCGGCTGTCTCTTGCTTTGCTGCGCACACTTATTGCAGTGCCCTGTTGCTCTTTCTTGTTGTGTGAATTATTTAAATGTAAATGGAACGAGGAACGTTTTGTAAGCAGGGCCATCTATATGTTCTGTGGAATTCATGTATGTTAAACACGAATTCCGTTCATATCCTTCATTCGCAGAATACATTTTGTATGAACGCATTGCAAACTACAGCACAGCTATGCAAGGCCCCGTTTGTGTTTTCTCATATATAATGTTAGGTACAGAGTAGATGATATGCCTACATTTTGAAATGCAAGTGAGCTAATGAGAATGCTTCCTGGTCTCCAGGGTGTAACTGCAGTACCTCTGGCGATGGTCCACTGCACTGGGAAGCTAAGAATGGAGACGCCTTCACTTTCGATATTGACTACAAGGATGGAGCCCTGGTTATCAGAAAGGAGGGCCACTACTTCATCTATTCCAAAGTCTTTTACGGACAAATTGAGTGCCAGGGGAAAAAACGCATGTTCAAGCACTACGTCAATAAGATGACTGAAAGATATTCAGGAGAACTGGGGCTGATGGAGAACAGGAAGTTCTTCTGCAGCAGCTCCCAGGATTCCTTGTTGGGTAACAGTTTCCTGGGAGGGGTTTTCCACCTACTGGAAGGCGACCAGATCTTCGTGAAGGTGAACGAAAAGAGTCTCATCCGATTGCAGGGGAGCACTGAAAATTTCTTTGGAGCCTATCTGATTTAACCCCCTCCCCCTCTCTCCTCCCCCCACAGCGCTGGTACAGTACCTTCTCATACTGACTTGCCATGTATTCCTCTTGTCTTTTGCTTTCTCGTTTCAAAGAGAAGCCGGTAAAGCTCTGGGCATCAGAGGATATCACAGGGACCTTTGTAAGCGCCAGGCAGAAGCCTGCAAGATCCAATTTGACGTTAAAAAAAGGATCAGGGCCATTAAAGGCTCTCCTGTAAAGATGACTGTAATCTGATGTTACATCTAAGTAGGAGTGAAGGTTTTGACTGGCGATAGTTACTGTATGCTGTGTCTATTCACACGTGGTAAGGAACTTATCCCCTGTATGCCTTGTGCCTCTTCATGAAACTGGGATCTTAGTCCAAATGAGTCTAGTCGATACGTACATTAAGTGCACATCCTATAAGTTAGCAATTAAATGAACATAGGGAGCTAAGCTACAATGAATTATATAAAACAGGGTTTACATTTCAAGATGAGGGAACACGGAGCCACTTTGAGGCTTGGAACTTGGTTTCAGGAGACTAGGTTTCAGGACACTGCGCGGCACACCAGGGGAGACTTGGGGTTTGATACACAATCTCAAACTAGGTCTCCTGGAGTTAGGTTTCAAGTCGCTGTTCCTGAAAAAGTGGCTTTGTTTTCCCTCAGAGTAGAAATCATTTCTACCTGTGTATCCCGTAAAATTCAGATAAATTTTTCTAACATTTTGAAGATTCTACCAAGTTGCAACCAGTGTTTAAATCATATTTTAAAGCAGCTTTTGTACAGAAAATAATGACCTTTGGTGAACCATCCTCCCGGGACGGCTTTCAGTCAAACTAGCTCAAATGAAGTCATTTTATTTAAATTATAATTAAGCCTGTTATCCTACAATCATAATTCTATTAGCAATTTTTCTTTTTTTCCTTCTATTTATTTTTTCTTTAGCAGAATAGTTATATCTCTGCATTTAGGATCTATTTATCTATACAAAATGAACATTGTGTGTACAGGGGTTAGCTGTTTTAAGAAAATAGTCACGCTTTATGACAACAAGACAACAAAATAATCTCAGCTGAAACTCGGTTTAAAAAAAATTAAGAAATAAGAACTAAACGGCATTTACATTGATAACTAGAGAGGTAATGTTCAGGGAGATCAAATGATCAGAAAAGAAGGTTTTAAAAAACATCTCTGTCCTCCGGATAAATGCTAGTCCACAGCACAGGGGCCACTGAGGACTGCAATGTTTCTTCATTCGTAACATTGTAATTCCTTGAACTGTTTGTTTCTGATGGGTCCAGATTCACTCACTTTGACAAGTAAGCTACTTAAAGTGCTCCAGTCAATCAAAAAAAAAAAAAATTTAAGTTTTTAAATTGTGGCCTTTTAGTAATGAATCCCTTATATGCTTTCACTGTGCTTTATTACACTTTGCTATGATTTTACTATGGGGAACTTATATAAGGGAATAGGTAGACCGACCTTCGTGCTGTACATTTCAAACAGATTCACTCTGGTTAGAGCTAAGCCACACATGCCCCACAATGAGGCTTGTCAGCTCGGTTCATTCTCAACAAGTTCTCAAGCAAGCGGAGATCTGGTTTTGTACTTGCCTTGAATGTTTAAACTTGTGTAACCTGATATTCAGGCCATTTATAGTGTTGTTATTACATGTATTATTATTATTATTATTATTATTATAAATATATATTTTTATTATTAATATTATTATTGATATGTTTGTATTTTCTTTTTTTTTTATTTAGAAACGATACTCTTTAGCGTCTTTATTTGAGTGATGACATAGAGCTCATTTAAAAGTGTTTGCACTGAAATGGAGTTTTTCTCATTGGTAATGACATACTGATGCTGTTACTGATATGAATCAAAATACAGGTACATTAACAGACACATGGTTACACTGCACTTAGTTTTGACTGGTATTTTCTACATGATAAAAGCCACAGAATTCTGTGATAGTGAGGCTGGAACTCCACACATTAATAAAACACATTAAACAAAGCTGTTTTCCAGATCATATAATTTTGTTGTAGTTAAAAAATATGGCAGAACTGCAGCTACAGTGTAGTTAAGTGTACCTGTGTTTTGAAGTGTATCCTAATGATTATCAGAAGAAATCGATTTTATAAACAGCCCCAAATACTATACAGCTACAGCCAAAAGTTTAGCATCACCCTGTAGAATGAACACATTGTGCTTCATAAAGTCGAATGAAACCTGCTGAATAATGTTACCTTAACATATTGAATTACATACCTCTGTGTGGTTTTCCATATGATGTTAAATAAAATATCTAAATTATACTCATATATTATTACTATTTTATTACTAAAATTCTAGGTGATGCAAAACCTTTGGCCAGAGCTGTAGATAATGGAGGTTTTAGTGTAATACAAGGAACGGCAAACTACAAAGAAGTAAAAAAAAACCCTTCAATTGCATGTGCTGACTCTCATATAGAGAATCTCTTGAGCACGGACTCATTCAATGTATACTGTAGAGCGCAGCTTTGTGAAGCGATGTGCAGTCTGATTGTAACACAGACTGTGTGGATACTGGCTTCTAGTTTCAATAAATTGTGTTTTGTAAAATAAAGAAATAAAGATGTACGCAATGATAAAACACTGTGTGGGAACTTGTTTCTCGTCTGGTCTTACCAGGTATGCGTTACCACGCTGACATCTAGAAAAGAGATTTCAAACTTTACAGCGTTTCGTTATCAGTTAAACATTCACAGAAAACTCCCCCCGCCCCGTACTAATCCTCTGCATTCAAACATTCAGCAGTGAGAGGAGTCCGTTCAGCCCGTCTCAGCGCGTCCGGTTCCTGCTAGCTGATTGATCTCAGAACTTTGTCAAGTTGTGTCTAAAAGGATCCCAGTGATTCTGCCCCAACAGCATGACTAAGTAACCCATTCCATCCCCTCCCCACTCTCTGTGTGAAGAAGAGTCTCCTTCAGCAACATGACAAGGTAACCCATTCCATCCCCTCAATACTCTGTCCTAATTCTGTCTCCATTTTATGTCCAACTGTGTCCTCTGGTCCTGCACTTAAAGTATTGGTTCAGGTAAACTATATCAATGCCTTTTAAGATTTTAAAGACTTCAATCATGCTCTCCCTAATTCTTCTTTGTTCCAGGCTTAACAGCTCACTCAGCACTGCTCACTCATATAAACCCTGCTGAGTTTATCATTAATAATATCTGGGCTGCCACTGCACCTGTGGGACTGAATAAAAAGGTTTGCAAGTTTCTGAAGATGACACGATCCCTTATCTATTCTGGGATACCAAGATAGTTATTGATTAAAGGGGTCTCAAGAGGGTGAAACTAGCAAATTCTCAGCCCCAGTCGTTCTGCAGTACAAGGACAAAAGCACATGGGAGAGAACTGGGCGACGATCTATTGAAGAATACCAAGAAGATACTCTGAGGAAAATGGGTAAAGGTGAGCAAATGTATAAATACATCTATTTAGGTATCTGTTTATTTTTCTATGTCTCGTATATCTATCTATCTATCTATCTATCTATCTATCTATCTATCTATCTATCTATCTATCTATCTATCTATCTATCTATCTATATATATATATATATATATATATATATATATATATATATATATATATATATATATATATAGGCTACATATATGAGATGCCTGAGTGTTTAAATTCACAATGTAATGTATACATTGAGGCTTGAGATGTAAAAAGTCCTATTGTAGTGACTCTGCAGCAACAATTGGTGTTGATGCATAGTTCACCCCCTAGTCTCTGTAAGTCGATTTGGATAAAAGCGTCTGCTAAATGACTAATTAATAGTAATAATAATAATAATAATATTAATAATAATAATAATAATAATAATAATAATAATAATAATAATAATAATAATAATAATAATAATAATAATGATTTCCATTACACAAGAGCAGATGTTAAAACTTCATGCTGATTTGAACTCGGCTCTCGCCAAGATAAGCTCCAACTAAGACGTAGCTTTACAGTAAACTAATGTGATCCATCTGTGTCTCCATCCATTTGCGTTTCCTTCCATCTGATGATGTAGATATCCTTCTGTCTGGTGTTGATGGCTGAAGTGTAATGCTGGCTCCAGGGATCAGCTTATTGCCTCCCTAGCACATAATTTAAAATGTTTGAGTATACAAATACTGTACAGGATTGTTGATTTTTCTGAGAATCTTGGGGCAGGTGTAGTGAAATATCAAATTGCCCTGACGCAGGTTCATTAGCATGCTAGCCTTGGCGTGCTTGAGCAGGTTACAGAGCGGATACTGGCTGAAGCATTGCATTTGAACCTCAGACCCCAGAGATAAGAGGTAATCAAAAACAGGATGCACACAATGAGTTTTGAGGTTTACAGATGAGACACAGAAAGGGCAAGAGATGTGAGAGGCGGGCGGTGCACAAGTCAAACCACGCTGGCACCAGCTTAGATGAGTCTGACCATATTATTATTTAACCAAATTGTATTTACCAAACAAGAAAACAATTCCACAACCAAAAGGGATGACAACGAAATCCATATCGTTAACCACATACTGCATTTCCCAAGCAGAGATCACTCATTATTTTAGGCATATCGAAAGAAAATATTAAACTTCTGCTTTCAGAAGATGGGACATTTGCATAGTTTTAAAGTCAATGAATTTATGTGTGACACGCAGAGTTGTAACAAGTCACCAAAACTGGGACTCGAGTCAAGTGGAGTCATTAGTTCTGATAGTTCAAGATATCTTGATTTAATCAGATTAGTTTTACAGGTGATTAGCAATTTATACATTTAAAAAAAATCTGTTACAAATACAAAATTAGGACACACAATAATGTGGTCATAGTTACCCCACTTTTGCTCGCCATTAAAAGACCACAGTTTCTGCTTTGTTTTGTCCATTTCAGCCAATTTGATTCCTTGATCTATTTACAAGCCACTGTATAAAGACCCCTTTCTCTGTGCTCAATTGGGTTGTTTAGTAAAGAATGATATCACAAAACAAAGAACATATCTAAATATTTTCTCACTTCAACACTGCCCCTTATAGTTTTGTTTCAGATACGTTAACCAAACGAAAGGAAATCTGGTGGCATTTAATTTCATGTTGAGATATTACTTCAAGGTTTTAACACATAGGAGACAAATAGAAAAATAAAGAAACTGAGGCAGCATTTTATATAATTCAGTTTTAAGTAATTCACAGGTAACATAGAATCTGTACTACATATCTCTCCTCTTGGTGTCAGCTGAGCTATGGAGTGTCTTTTTCCATTAAATGTCAACTAGACATTTTTTAAGCAACAGATAATGTTTCACAAAAGCACAAAACATAATCAAAAGGTGTCTGTTGGAGTCCTAATGGTATAACAAAACAAAATACTGTACTGAAAAAAACTTTTAAACTTTCTCCCCAGTCACGCCTTAGACTTTAATATACATATACAAAAAAAAAACTACCACCCATTTTGGAAAAATACAGCTGTTGCTTTGTGAGTTTTTAATGAATTCAGTCATTTTAGCCGTTGAAAAAACTAAAAACCTACCGGTATAAATTAGTGGCAGTTACCGGCGCTATGTTTTGAATGCAGTTTATTCATATTGTCACTTTACAGTGCTGGCAGGATGCAGCCTGCTTGTTTCTCTCTAGGTCGACTGTATAATTATTAAAAGCGAACTCCACCACCGCAGGTACTTTTAGTGTACTCTCCATGCTGTTGTTATTTTGTTTTTTTTCGTATCTGTGACAAAACTCAAAAATCACTCAGGATTTTCCACAGGATTTTCTGTGATCAGTGATCATAAATCTATTTTTGCTTCCCGCCTACACATTTTGATTCCCGGGCTCCCTGCTGCTTGTGACGTTATGATCACAGAACGGTGCTATAGGCTAGGAAGGTGTTTTCTATTTCCTTAGCAACGGTCTTAACCACCATGGCAGGAACCTGTTTATGTGCAAAATGACAAGATGACTGCGTGTGTCAGAGAGGGGCTGCATGTATTTAAAATGAAATAAGTTCGTTATTGATTTTATCATTTAATCACTCAAGTCAGATGGAAACTTTTTTGAGTGACTTGAGTCGAGTCACGTCTTTTGAGCAGGAAGTCGAGTAGAGTTGAATCTTTTGAGCAGGAAGTCGATTCGAGTCATGTCTTTTGAGCAGGGAGTCGAGTCGAGTCGAGTCTTTTGAGCAGGGACTCGAGGCGAGTCGAGTCTTTTGAGCAGGGACTCGAGGCGAGTCGAGTCTTTGCTTGCAGGGACTCGAGTCAAGTCGAGTCATTCGATGGCAATGACTCGAGTCGAGTCGAGTTGAGTCACGAAAAATTGCGACTTGATTCCGAGTCGAGTCATTGATTCGAGTTATTACAACTCTGTTGACGAGTGATCAGAAATGAATCTGGGGTTGGGGTCTTGACCATCATAGAAATCTAAGAGGTTAGCAGGTATATAGAGGACATGTCATGAAAAAACACCCCATTAGGTTAAAGAAGCTCAGTGTCTAGGCCTTAGTCAAGAAGGGAAGCAGCTGATTGGTTATTGACAGCAATGACGCCAGTGAAGGTGCGGGGTCAATTTTATTGTCCAGGTGAAATGACTCTGGAAAGACAAGGCAGTTTAAAAGCCTGCCTGGTAAAACGTAGTTTGTTTGCAATAAATACAAAAGACCAGTGTGTGTTTCAAAGACATTCTACACAATCAGTAATGAAAACAAATGGAAACTCAATACGGTTAACAGAAGATTTAGCACCTGGAGCTTATCAGATAAAGTACAGCATCGAGTGTCGTATCTCTCCATTGGTTTGTGTGACCTGGTTTTGTAGATCCGGTTTGATTTCTATCAGCCCAGCAGGATGTTTGGAGTCATATTGCTGCAAACTGGCAGGTCATTAAGGTATCAGATATAGGAGGTTTATTTTGTCAATAGTAATATATATATATATATATATACGACTATTTAAGAAAAGGTGTCTTTTTGATAAATGACTAGAAGTCTTTCAATAATATAAAAACTGTTTGACACATTTAATTGCTGTTTAGTATTTATACATATTTTACAATGATTTTTTTTTTCCCAGTAATGAGTATCTAGAAGTTTTGCAGAATTACAAGCAGAACAGTTCATCCACACATTATCCCTGGCGTCTACGCCCTTTCGAAACATGCCAGGGTTGCGTAATCACACTAGCTGCTTTATTTTTGTCTAAGTGACTCATAAATTGCAAGAAAGTAAAGGAATCAGATTAGAAACACACTAAGCAATGAGAAGGGCAGAGGGAAGGGGCGCTGCTTCCTGTACCAGAAGGTTTTTAAAACCCTGAGTCATGACTCGTTACTTAAAGCATCTCACAGAATCTAACCGGAACCCCACCTGACCGGAGCGAATTGTTCCTGTAACGTGCACCAGACCATTACACACGCTCCAGAACCTGATACTGGATGTGTAGAAGAAAGTTCTGGTCACCTCGTTACAAAAAGGATATTGCTGCTCTAGAAAGAGTGCAAAGAAGAGCAACCAGAATTATCTCGGGTTTAAAAGCCATGTCGTATGCAGACAGGCTAAAAGAATTGAATCTATTCAGTCTTGAACAAAGAAGACTACGCGGCGATCTGATTCAAACATTCAAAATCCTAAAAGGTATAGACAATGTCGACCCAGGGGACTTTTTTGACCTGAAAAAAGAAACAAGGACCAGGGGGTCACAAATGGAGATTAGATAAAGGGACATTCAGAACAGAAAATAGGAGGCACTTTTTTACACAGAGAATTGTGAGGGTCTGGAACCAACTCCCCAGTAATGTTGTTGAAGCTGACACCCTGGGATCCTTCAAGAAGCTGCTTGATGAGATTCTGGGATCAATAAGCTACTAACAACCAAACGAGCGAGATGGGCTGAATGGCCTCCTCTCATTTGTGAACTTTCTTATGTTCTTATGTTCTTAAGGGTTCCCTGGCTACCTCTAATAATAAACTGTGTCAGGACCGCCAGCAGCATTAAAGTATATCATCTGTTTATGCAGAACCTGATGTGGTTTCATATGCTTAGAATACTCTATCATTGACAGAGGGCACAATCTTCACTCCTGGCGAGATTACAAGTGTACTTGCTGTTAATATGATCCAATTGGGATGTGACTTTATATCAAGTTATATTATTATATTTTGTCAAAAATGTAACAAAATAAAATATGTAGGAGAGACAGGCACACTGTTATATACAAGAATACAGAATCACCTCTCAAGCATAACACACAGAAAAAGTAAATGAACCAATAGTTACAAAAAACGACCATAACATGAATGACCTACAATGCGTAGTTTTAAAAGGAATTTAATTAGATAATGTACAATACACTGTGTGACCCTGAACAAGTCACTTAACCTCCTTGAGATGGGGCAGCAGTGTGGAGTAGTGGTTAGGGCTCTGAACTCTTGACCGGAGGGTCGTGGGTTCAATCCCAGGTGGGGGACACTGCTGCTGTACCCTTGAGCAAGGTACTTTACCTAGATTGTTCTAGTAAAAACCCAACTGTATAAATGGGTAACTGTATGTTAAAAATAATGTGATATCTTGTAACAATTGTAAGTCGTCCTGGATAAGGGCGTCTGCTAAGAAATAAATAATAATAAAAAAATAATAATGAGATGTTAAATCAATGTCCTATTGTAAGTGACTCTGCATATAATGCGCAGTTCACAGCCTACCTCTGTAAAGCGCTTTGTGATGGTGGTCGGTTAACGCAGGCAGGCGCATCACACAGGGCGAGGCAATCCACACACAGGCGGAGGGCGGGCGTGAACCCGGGACCTCTCACACTAAAGCATAGCGCCGATACCGCTATACGAAAGAGCCGGATCCTTTGCAAGGAGCGTATATCGGGCTTCGTGTGTGATTACGTCACCTACCAGCCCTGCTGCTGCCTCCCCCCCGTGCACGCTACAATATTATATTATATAATACGTTTTAGTGTGCTGATATTTCTCGTCTCTGGTACATTGAAATATACTATAAAATGGCGAATGAAAAGGTTTTTACAGAAGGGGCATTTCTGGCAGCTGGATTTTAATGTAAAGGTTTGTCATCTAACCCTAATGACCTTTAGAATTTCCATAAACTATTAAGGGCATTGCTTCTCATCCCAGTTCAAAGAAAAGAATAACTTTTTTTTAAATAGAATATTTGATTTGGTGACAGTACACTCCTGCCTCCAAAGCAAGACGCATGACTCAATCAGACTTTCCCAGTAATCATACTAAATAGCTTGAGATAAAGCCCAGTGAAATTCTTGAGAATTCTGATGCATTAAGTTAATTTACTTAGTACCTGACTATTTTTTAATCGATTATGATGTAGCAGCGGCTTCTCAATAGTGTGTCTCTCAGTGTTGCCAATTCTCACGAGAAAAAAAAAAGCCGGCACTGCCTTTCAGAACAAGCCCAAAACAAGCACAACCCATTTTATTGAAATTCCAACCCGCGACTCTCAAGAAAACAAGCCCAATCCTGCTTGTTATAAGCGGACATTTGTGCATTTGCAAAATCTCGTCAGACAGTTTCGCTGCCTTGCAGGCTGTGTGTCTACAGCAACGACAATGGACAACGTTCCTTACAGGCATGTCTCGTACTTGACATTATGAGTATTTATTTGACTTATTTTTGTTCACGTTTATCAAAGATTTCACGATTTCTGGGAAGTTTCATGCTGTAACTGTAGAGAAAAATGATCGTTTTTGAATGTGACAACGCTAGTTTCTGCTTTTTTTTTTTTTTTTTTTTTTTTTTTAAAGATTGTTAAATCGTGATATTTCTATTTTTAAATACAGCGTGATTAATCTACAAGATTTTAAGCAGGGTTCTTTTATGCAGTTGTCGCACCTGCATGCTTTGTCAGCTGGACCGATATAAAATAGAGAAACACTTTGCTCTTTAACCAGCGATATGAATTCGTTCACCCAAACACTCCATCATAAAATAAACACAAAATAATAGGCCTAGCAAAAATATTTTTAATTGAGGAGAGTTTCGACGAGTAGACTCAAATAATGTTTTCACGGTGCTAATTCATATCGCTGTGGCTCCTCTATTCTACCAGGGCCGGTCTCATTTGATCAGAGCTGACCTCGACTAACCCCTGTCCTAACCCCGAACCGTTGCCACGGTAAAGTCGCTGTAACATTGCTATTAAAGATCATTAGATTAAGTGCGGTTTCTCCCTTAAAACAGGTCGTGTACTTTAGATTCTTTTTTCTACACAGACACCCATCATTGTGACTATGCAAATATTCAGTGAGTGTGGTTGCTTCATTTTCCTTTTCATGGTTGAAGAGACACCACATCTTGAAGCAGGAAAGAGTGAAGGCTTTTTTATTTTCCAGTCGTTGTCAAACATGTAGCGACCCCCGCAATTTTAATGCGATGCAGAATAGAAAACTGTGTGGGTTAAAAAATGCAGATTAAACTATAATCATTTTTTTCTGCAAAAATGTTGTTTTGATTTCATATATATACTTGTATTTACTGTATATACCACAATAAAAGTTACTAGGAAAATATGACTACATGAATATAGAATATCAGTCATCAATTTTACATGACTTTATAATATCCAGTACATTTATTCGGATTGCCTTTTTTATGATGATGATAATAATAATAATAATAATAATAATAATAATAATAATAATAATAATAATAATAATACGATTCTTATAGTTGGATCTGAAGATAAATCCACTGCATTGTTCAATGCCTGCTCGAAATTTGTTTATTAATGCAAACTACCAATTTAGAACGACGCGTCCTGATTTTAAAATCAAAATGCCCTAATATTTAAAAACACAAAACAATCCCAAACATATTTTACCAAAGTTAGAAGCTTAAAAACATGTTAAGTCTAGTAGAAATGTAAAGGCTAATGCCTTTGCCCATTATACTTTTGATAACACTTTATATTAAGGTTCTGCTTATATTAATGTTTCATAAATATATAATAGATGCTTAATAACCGTGTTATAGAGTGTTAATAAAGTGTTATAGGTATAACCATACAATAGCCATAAACAGGATTACATTTAAACAAGTACAATAGGTGGCTAATCCTGTCTATGGCTATTACATGGTTATAAACCATCTATAATACTTTATTAACACTTTATAACACAGTTATTAAGCATCTATTATATATTTATAAGACCATCTATAAAACATTACTGAGAAGCACCTTAATATAAAGTGTTACCTCTAATTCATTCTCAGATTTAATAATTTGTTTGTATGTGTGGCTTGGCAGAAGCTGTGCTGCTGCTTAGTAGTGTGTGTTTGTGGGGGGGGGGGGGGGGGGGGTGTAAGGTTGGCAGGGATGGGGTTAAATCTATCCCTGCCACCAATCACAGGTGTGACCATTCCTCAATGAGGGGATTGGTGTAGATTGGGGAGTGGCTACAGGTATGCAAGGTGATTGTGCTGTGATTTTTCTATTGGTTTGGAGAACGCGGCCATCCTCACAGCAGCATTGTTTTGTTTAACATTTTATTTGGTCCCTGGAGTCTGTTTGCTTGCTCCTGTGCTCAAGGGCATTTTAAAATGGCAGCTTTCTGTCTCAGGGTCTATTTCCTGTCAGTAGCCAGCCTGGGCCGTGACACTACCTTGTCACAGTGTTGTATACAGGAAGCTGGAACGCATGCATTAAAGGTCGTGGTTTTAAGGTTTTCCCCCTGTTCTGGTTGATAAAATAAGTGTAAAGCAGCTAAGCCGCGTCTGAATTATATGAGACTGCAAAATTAACTTCCCCTGTCTTCTGCAAAGGTAGCAAGGCGTTCAGATGTGACCTTATACTGTTCTGGGTGGCAGGAGCCAGTTCAACCACGCTGGAAGACTTTGACATTTCTTCAATGATATTATTATCATTAATAATGATTGCCACTCGAGTGTTTGGTGATTTTTGCATGGTAGAATACAAACCAGACAAAAACATGCATGCAGTTTGTGTTACTTTAGTATTTTGACTTCCGACACAATTTCTGACGTTACCTTTAGAGCCAAATCATTAACGAAATTGAGCGTGATCAAAAAATATATATATATACACACACACAGACACACACACACAGACACACACACACAGACACACACACACACTCACACTCACACACACACAGACACACACACACAGACACACACACTCACACACACACACACACACACACACACACACACTCACACACACACACACACACACACTCACACTCACACACACACTCACTCACACTCACACACACACACACACTCACACACACACACACACACACACTCACACACACACACACACACACACACTCACACTCACACACACACTCACTCACACTCACACACACACACACACTCACACACACACACACACACACACTCACACACACACACACACACACACACACACTCACACTCACACACACACACACACACACACACACACACACTCACACTCACACACACACACACACACACAGACACACACACTCACACACTCACACACACACACACACACACACACTCACACACACACACACACTCACACACACACACACACACACACTCACACACACACACACACACACACACACACACACTCACACTCACACACACACACACACACACACACACACTCACACTCACACACACTCACACTCACACACACACTCACTCACACTCACACACACACACACACACTCACACACACACACACACACACACACACACACACACACACACACACACACACTCACACACACACTGTATATTAATCACTGCATTGACAACAGTAATTCTACATAAGGCTTCAATATAAATCCATCCATGCTGTTCTTAATGTAGAGTATTTGCAATGCTTGTGTTTTAACGCAGGTATTGAAACAGTTTATATTTGGCATACAAGAAGGTCTGAATGGGAAGTCAAACAAGCAATGTGTAAATAAGTACACTGACACACAGATCACAGGGAGTGCAGCTACACTGACACACACAGAGCACAGGGACTGCAGCTACACTAACACACACAGCACAGGGAGTGCAGCTACACTAACACACACACACAGAGCACAGGGACTGCAGCTACACTAACACACACACAGAGCACAGGGACTGCAGCTACACTAACACACACACAGCACAGGGACTGCAGCTACACTAACACACACACACAGCACAGGGACTGCAGCTACACTAACACACACACAGCACAGGGACTGCAGCTACACTAACACACACACACAGAGCACAGGGACTGCAGCTACACTAACACACACAGCACAGGGAGTGCAGCCACACTAACACACACACAGCACAGGGACTGCAGCTACACTAACACACACAGCACAGGGAGTGCAGCTACACTAACACACACACAGCACAGGGAGTGCAGCTACACTAACACACACACAGCACAGGGACTGCAGCTACACTAACACACACACAGCACAGGGAGTGCAGCTACACTAACACACACAGCACAGGGACTGCAGCTACACTAACACACACAGAGCACAGGGAGTGCAGCTACACTAACACACACACAGCACAGGGAGTGCAGCTACACTAACACACACACAGCACAGGGACTGCAGCTACACTGACACACACACAGCACAGGGAGTGCAGCTACACTAACACACACACACAGCACAGGGAGTGCAGCTACACTAACACACACACAGCACAGGGACTGCAGCTACACTAACACACACACAGCACAGGGAGTGCAGCTACACTAACACACACACACAGCACAGGGAGTGCAGCTACACTAACACACACACACAGCACAGGGACTGCAGCTACACTAACACACACACAGCACAGGGACTGCAGCTACACTAACACACACACACAGCACAGGGAGTGCAGTTTTTTTTTTTTTTTTGCATGCTGTTATTTTATAATTTGATGGCAAGCATACATAAGCGATCAACATTTCAGTGTGGCGTTCTCGGTGCTGTTTAATTTTCCTACCAACTGTACACACTCACAGCGATGGCCTCATTCCGAGCCTGGCAGTGTGTTTGGCTGTGGTTAGGACGGTTCACTGATACACAGCTCAGACAAGGCCGTGAAATGAGCGACACGCTGTTTTGTTATCCTTGGTAAGAGTCTTTAAGTCTGCAATTGACGGACAATTCACTGTGGGTTTTTATTTTTTTTGTTTGTTTGTTTTTTCCTGTAGCCTCAAGTGCAGGTGAAAACCACCCCGCTTCTTTGCTGACCTACTTTTTCTGCAACTCTGAGTTTTATCAGCTGCTCTTCAAGTCATCAACGTTTCTCACCCTTAGATGACCAGATCTGACCGCAAACTTCTTCGTAAATCCGCTGAAAGGTCAACGTAAAACAAAAACGCATTTTGCACCTTTTGTTGGCTTTAAAAAATAAATAAAACAAAAGCTGCATGAAAAGGGTCTAACACAATATTATTATCATAAAAAAAAAAAAAAGATTTGTATGGTTGCTTATTGTGAAAAATCAGATTGTAAGCTCCCAATGCCATCCCTATAATATATATGTATAGTTATTACTATCATTAAGGAGACAAGGCTGTATTGCAACTTAACATCAAACTCCTTATTCTTCAGGACCACGTCATATTGAACAGGTTTTGACCAAGAAACACTGAGTGTAAGCAAGTGTAGTCGAAAACTCAGTGCTGTACCATGTTTTAATATATATACAACGTGCCATTGTTTCAGAACATTTGAGAGCTGTGTTGCTAATGGCAGCGATATGTAAGAGGGATTTTGTTCGCTTGTTTGTTTGTTCGGGATTTTTGAATGCAGTGGGGGCAGTTTGAGCACATGCAGAGCTCCTCCACGCGGCTCGCCTGCCCTGCCACTCTCAAATGGAAGTTCTGTGTAGAGAGTGTTTCCGAGCAGGGCTCCTCAACAGGAAGTTGAGAGATGCGCTCTCTCTCTCTCTCTCTTTCGCTCTCTGCTCTCAGGACGCCCACACAGATGGGACAGGTTTTGAGAGAGACCAGGCAGGCATGCACCTTTCTCTTACTCCCCCACAATGTTTCCAGTGTTGCAGTGAGAGCGAATCCACGTTTGTGATGTGCTTTCAGTCAACAATACTGATATTTAAAATCCTTTCCTTTCAATTGGAACCCTTCTATCTATCTATCTATCTATCTATCTATCTATCTATCTATCTATCTATCTATATATCTATATATATGTATATAATACATGGATGAAGGCTATATTTGCACCCTGAGCCATTTGAAAAAAAGGCATAATAGCACAGTAGTGACGTCAAAAAGTGATAATTCCTCTAGAGGAAAATATACTTGAACTTTGACCCATTCGAATCCTCGAGACCATCACTTTCAATTCAAACACAAAATGTCTCGTTTTCAATCACTCGACAGCACCCACAGTACAGAAATGTTCATTAATGATCAACAAAAAAACGATGGAAAGCTGGTGCATTTGTATCTCAGAGAAACTGGCGAGGAATGGGGGTATCCGCTGAACAAGGGTATCCGTGGATTATAAAAAATAACAGATGGGGCTCTTCAGTGAGTTACAGGAAAACAATTCCATCTCGGGTTTGTGTGACAGTGTATAAATAATGTGATATCTTGGAACAATTGTAAGTTGCCCTGGATAATAAATAATAATAATAATAATAATAATAATAATAATAATAATAATAATGATAATAATAATAATTGTTGCTGTGCAGAAAGCATGCGCTCTTGTCTGTGTCCTTGTGGCACCTTTTCAGTGTTCTCTCTCTATATATATATATATATACACACACTGTATATAACTCTCAGTAGGTGCATTCCACCAAGACCATGACATCAAACTGAAACCACAGCTACCAGGACTGCAGTGTGATTCAGCTCTTGTACTTCTTACAGCAATCTTCTCATAAACGGGTCGGGTTTTACCTCTGTGTTACCAGCAGCTCTCTCATTTTGAATAAGTGCACCTGTGGGAATCTTTTTGGGTTGCATATTCATTTCAGAGGAAAGTATAAAATATATATATAAAAATATGTATAGATTTTGTCACTAGGGGGACACAAAAGTTTCTCTCTTTTTGTTTTTTTAAAATCATGGCTAAAATATCTAGAATCGAGTTTGTGTTCCTCTTTATGTATGTTTGAGTGTGTGGATGGATGCATGCATGCATCTATGCGTATGTATGTACATATGCATTTTCCACATTCCACTATTTCATATTTGTGATATGCAATATGAAATTCAATGTCATTAAGAACTAAACAGAAAATAAAATTTAAAAAGCACCATTGTTGAAAGTGAAACCCTAACCTACCCTCTATCGGTACACTGTAGAGAACAAGACTTGTGTCAGATCAGAGTAAAACTTCTGAAGCTGCAAGAATCTTTCTCAAACTCTCTTTTTTTTCTGACTGTAATTCATTCCAGTAATCAGGTCCCACTAAAGCAGTCTAGTGAACAAATACAAAGTGATTTGGAGACAGCAGCAGTTTCTTCACCACGCAAACAGTTATTTATTAAAAAATACCAGACTAAAATATCAATGTGGTGGGACGTTATCTTGGTATGTTTCTTTCGCTTACTATCTGCGATTTATCTTTTTTTTTTTGTAATTTAGTCGTTGCCAATGATTTTTACCCAGTTTTCTCCGCAATTTAGAACTGTGTTGTTATTAATCCCGGTTCACCGCTGCAACTACCCGGCGACTCGGGAAATGGAAGCTGAAACACGCGTCCTCCGAAACGTGCTCCTACCAAGCTGTCATTTTTCGCACTGCGGATCCACAGCGAAGCCATCAGACCCATAGCGCCGCAGGACAACACATATCTGAGTGGCTCCACTGCAGACCCGCAGGAGCCCTATCAGCCACAGGGGTCGCTGCTGCGCGGTGAACCGTGGATTGCCCAGCCGACCTAAGCCGCTCCCTACGCTCGGCCAATTGTGTGCTGCTCCCCTGGGAAACCCTGGTCACGGTCAGCAATGACCTGGATTCGAACCTGTGATCTCCAGGCTATAGGGCGCATCCTGCACTCCATGTGGAGCACCTTTACGGGATGCATCACTCGGGAGTTTTATCTTATTTAAAACCAAATAGTTTGTTATCAAGAAAAATTATATTTATAAAAAAAAATCTTGTTTATGTATGATTGTGTGTTTAAAGTTATGCACAGACCTTTTAGCAATGAGTCATTTCAAGACTGTTTCAATAATAAAATAATGTCACGAAAGTCTTTTAGGTTGTTGCCATATTTAGTGTAGATTCGCTTCATGCAGAAAAAAAAAACTTTTCCATCAAAATAAACTTCAAAAAGAAAACTTAGTGAACAGGGATTTCAACTTAACATGCACTTTCGGGGGTCACCCACTATGATATAAACCGCTGTGTTTCCGAGGGTGTAGAGAGGGATGCTGTATGAAGATAATCTCCATTGTGTGGGACAGGTGGAACCAGCACTCAGAGAACGTGGGTGTATTTGCTTCCAAAGATCTCCCTGAATTTCAGTCTAGTTCCGAAACCACAAGGCTGCCTACACTGAAAGTGACAACTCATAGCAGAAACTCCTACAGATAATCACAATATCGTTTCTCAAAGCTGTGTGTGTGTCTTTGTGCTGTGATGGAGCAATGCCAGGGAGCTTGTCTTGTGTCATTATGACTGGTCATGTATTTACTCATTGTTTATTTGACTGGTCAGATAAAAATATCTGATTTCTATTAAAAGACACCCGATTGGGAAAGCCAGCTGTATCTCACTCTACTCCCCCACGTCAAAAGAACACATTCAAAATCAGTGCTTAGTCAGACTGGTTTTCACAGCTTTTGAATTTCAAGGGCCGGTTTCACATGGAACTTCTACAACAAGTTTTATATATATATATATATATATATATATATATATATATATATATATATATATATATATATATATATAATGAGTTTATAGATAGATAGATAGATAGATAGATAGATAGATAGATAGATAGATAGATATATAGTCAATATTTCAGGACTCTTGACCGGAGGGTCGTGGGTTCAGTCCCAGGTGGGGGGACACTGCTGCTGTACCCTTGAGCAAGGTACTTTACCTAGAATGCTCCAGTAAAAACCCAACTGTATAAATGGGGAATTATATGTAAAAAATAATGTAATTGTATGTAAAAATAATGTGATATTTTGTAACAATTGTAAGTCGCCCTGGATAAGGGTGTCTGCTAAGTAAATAATAATAATAATAATTTCAAATAATGTTCTTTCATTCCACAGCCCACTCCTGGTCTTTGTTCCAACCCTGTTCTAAATTGTTGAATTGAACCAACGAAACCTCCATCCAGCCGTAGTTAATGATATCAGCTGGAGTTAAAACCTGGAGTGGAATATCCCTCGAGGACCGTGATTGGACCGCCCTGCCCTAGACCTATCTTGTGTCCCTCATCTTGAGGGTAACCCAACCACCCCACTCCAACCTCACCAATCCTGTGCTCACGTGACTCAATGACACGATGCCACAGAAAAACGTTTTCCTACTACATGTTTGTTTTGTTTGTCTCTTGAAAGCAACGGCTCCATTGTATCTAACTAAATAAGCCACCTTCTGTGTTCCTCTACAGCAGTGGTGTGCCCTATACATGGACCACTAACCCATCGGGGAGCACAGGGCAACACTGAAATTCTCCTTTGCAGTCAAACGACAGCAATATTTCACACTTTTCGGATACAAACTCAAATCTTTAGTTGTAGCAAACACTTTCGATGCTGAAAGCACAGCAAACGTTTTGCATGACCTGGAATTTTAGGATTGAGGCAGAATTAAAATAACAAAAAAACTATATGAACATAATTTAGATCTTTTATTTAACATCATGTAATCAAAGAAAAAGTCTATTGGAAGCTATAGTACTACAGTAGTATTTCATGTTAGATTTCGAAATGTCACATTTTTCTTAAGTATATGGAAAACTCCAAAGCGGTGTGTAATTCAATATGTTAACGTAACATTATTCACTAGCTTTCATTCAACTTTATCAAGCAAAATGAGTTCATTGTGCTGCCTCTCTGATAAACTTGCGAAGTGTGACGTAGTCATTTGAAATACAATCGAAATCTACCCTGAAATCTATCAAAAACAAATGTCAAACGTTGGCAGACACGCAAAGCTTACGTATTTTAAAATGTAAACTTCTGACCAAGAAAGCCATGCTTACCAAACCATGCTCAACTAAAACCCTCTCTGTCTCCCTCTTGTGGCGGGAGGTACTTGGTGTACAGGTTGGTAGTGCTTGATTGCAGGGTTAACTTTCCGCGATGTTAAATAACACCAATTCCACAAAGCTGAAAGCTCTTTCATGACTATGGCTGCAAAATAAATAACAGATGCCTAACCGCATGTGACAACAAAAAATATATATATATTTTTAAACACAGCAATGAATAATTTGAAGCACAGCATATGTAACACAGCATGTGCAATTCCATGCACCTATTTCCAGCCTGCTAGCGCCCTCTGCAGGTTGTGATATGTATAGATCATGAGCCTCTTACCCATTGTAAAGTACTCTTGCTATTGCAGTAACAGATCCTGCGCCTTTTACCCTTTTTTTCCTGCAGTAATAACGTGAAACGCTAATTGTAACAGGAGGCAGGTGGCAAGAAACATTTTCTTGCAGCCGTTGAAGCAACCCACTATATATATATATATATCAAAATGCAACGTGTAAGACAGCACAAGTGAAGTCTTTCTGTTGCACGGGGAGGGAAAGTTCTGCACACGCGATTTTACTGATTAAATTCACAACCTTTTCCCTGCATTAAAGTGACAGATTAGTTGCTGAGTAACATCCTTCTGTTAAAACGTCTGTTTCATTAGATGTGGTTCTTTTGATTCGCTTCGGTGCACAAACTAAACCACACATTAAACACGGAATTATCTCAAACTGATACGAGACCGTCTTTGAGCGTTTCCCTTTGTTTCAGAACAGTTTCAAGCGCTGAAAGGGCGCGGGACTGAAACTCCTGACTCATTCTGTTGGGGAATATCAATCGGGCGGCTGGGACTTTTTCTGCTGTAATATTTAGCCCCACCGAGAGTCTGTAGCAGCTGCAGCCAGCTGGCGTGCTCACTTTCTCTGAAACACAAAAGGCAAACTTCAGGAAACTTGTGTATCGCGAGCTGTAAATGTCTATTGTGTTTTTAATTATTGATCATATTTTTATGGTGTAATCGTTCTTGCTGGTTTTGTTCTATATATATATATTTTTAAATCTGCTTTTACTCGGCTCTGAGTTGGCTTTGATCTGGTCTGAAATGACAGGCACTGAAAAGCCATCCTCAACCCATTCAAACCACGTGACACGCGACCTGTCAATCCCGCCGGCCCCTTCTGTTCTGCATGTAGAGCAGGTGGCGCTCAAGCTAACAGCCAGGGACAGAGAGAGATCTTGAGATAACAGCTCAAGCAACAGAAACCAGAAGCTCTGAGAATATAACTCCACATTGCACAGCTGTTTGACCTAAAGAGGCAGGTTTGGTAACATTTTACACTGTCTCTAATTACTGTGTAATTACTGTGTATTTACATAGTAGTTACTTTGTAAATACACGCGCGCTTACACACAATTACAATGTTATTATTCATTGTTACAATGTACTTAATGTGTATTTTTGCTTGATATAGCCCTGACCCTAACCCTAACCCTAACCCCACTAACCCTAAACCTAACCCCATCCCTAACCATTTTCTGATACAAGTGTGTACTTACATTAATCATACACCACGATTTACACATCAGGTACATTGTAGCTATGCATAATAACATTGTAATTATGCATAAGCATGCATGTATTTACTAAGTAACTACTATGTAAATACACAGTAAACATTGAACAAAAAGATATATATGTTTATTTATTCAGGTGTCTGGCAAAGCTGTTTTACACATCACAGCCAGCAGAGGTCTCTTCAGATCTATAGGAGCCATGTCAGCATCAATGAAGACGACAAACAGGAGCGTGAAATGTTTCAGCCTCTAGCAACTTCAGACATTTTGCTGTTCTAAGGTTACCATGTGACACTGGGACAGTTTGGGGCAGTTCAGGCTTTTTAACTCACACCCCAATGCATTCTGGGAAGTGTAGTCCTGCTTCTCTCCAAGAGACAAGTTAAAGGTACCTGAGACAGGTAAAAGGTACCAGAATGCAATGGGGTGGGGGGTGATAATCATGAACAGAAAAACTGTCCCAGGGAATGTAATATGCTGTTTTGAGTCAAAATATGACAAATATTGTAAAATAAACACTTTACAGATCTGAAACAGAACTGTCTCTGAGGGAGGGAAACAAATAATGAATTCTCTGAACAGAACACTGTCCAGAAAACCCCAAATTCACGTACAAACAGCGATTGTCACCTGCATTGTTTCTGGCTTCTGATTGGTTGGGCTAATGTGACACCAAACAACATACAGTTGCCCTGGGTGTTCTGGGGTTCAAGCGCCCATGAGGAAAAATTAGCGGGTGATCATTTTATTTTATGTGATGAAGGTCATTCTTGTTCAGCTGAAGTGTTTGAGAGTTCACTAGCAGTAATATACAAAGCTGTTGAAAAGTAAAAATTAACTGGAGTGTACCAGTAGGTGGCGCAATGTTGCTTATATCAGATTGCTAATGTCATGAACTGATTTTATTCCAAGTACACGGAACGCTCAATTAGCAGACGACTGCTCGGAGCGACGTTTGGACGACGCACACTATGGGATCGATGAAATAAAACAAGATGGATACATTTGTATTTAAAATCAGTGGAGGGAGAAGTAAAGGGATCAAAACCGTGTCAGCAAGCATAGCAGAATCCACCAGAATTGAAGGACATCAAGCAGAATCTTCACAGTTGAGGTATTCCCATGAGTGTACGAAAAAAAACGAAACAGCTGCTAAGAGAAAACGGCTTCGAGAATCTATAGAAAGAAACTTGTGCCTCAGCTAAAAATCTCAGTCTTGAAGATTGCCTCTCGCAAGAAAAGCGGTGAGGCGAATTGATGAAGGAAGCAGCCCTTGTGTTTTTGCAACCCCAGAAAATGTGCGTCGAAAATTGTACCATGTGATCATTTGACAAGAATGGAGTTTTACGCAAATGACTTCGACGCGCAGAGATTCAAACTTCACCGAGACTTCAGCAAAACATCTCAGTCTCCAGTGTTCATGACGTCACCGCCTTTCTAAAAACCGAAGAAACAAATACTTGCGTTCTTCAAGTCTTTAAGAATACTTCTGACTGTGAACGCTTATTCTCCAGTCTCAAGAGACTTAGGAACTATCTGCGATCATCTATGGGACACACAAGGCTGAATCATGTTGCTGTCCTAAGACCTTACTAGAGATCTGGACGTAAATACGATTGCTGATATCTTCGTCCAGAGGGCTACAGTGAGACGTAATGTATTTATAATGAAGACCATGTGTTGGTGAGAACATTATTTTAATATTTTATTATTTAATTAGAGGCTGTATACCCCTAACCACAAACCACTACCCCCACCCCCCCCCCCCACGCATTTCACAAAGCACCCACTGGCAAAAATAAAAGTCAGCGCCTATGTGCACTGCGCCTCTTTCTTCTGAACACCTTTACCTGGAAGACCGACGCACAGGAAGAGGGGCCGAAGGGCTCGGAAACATTGTGCACGCAGAACAAAACAATTGCTACATTAAAACAGCATGCTTGAATACCAAGACTTCCTGTGCAGTGAACCACAGTCCGCTTAGCACACTTCAACGCTTCTCTACAGCTCTGGCCAAAAGTTTTGCATCCCCTAGAATTTTAGGATTGAAACATCTTTAAAAAAAAAACAAACTATATGAACATAATTTAGATCTTCTGTTTAACATCATGTAATCAAAGAAACTGCAAAATGAGATTGCAAAACCGGAAACCATAACAGTAGTACAGTATTTCATGTTAGATTTTGTAAAATTTTTATTGTTGTCAGTTTTTCGTTAAGTATATGGAAAACTACACAGCAGTATGAAAAATCAACATGTTAACGTAACATTATTCAACAGGTTTCATTCGACTTTCTCAAGCAAAATGAGTTAGTTCTATATGATCCTGTAGTGTATTGGGGATTAGCAACACACCATGAGAGCTACGCTGTGTGAGCTATGTGTGGGAGCCTTCGTTCTGCAGCGATTATACTCTTCCTTCAAAGGGCTGCCTTGGGTCCAGAAACCACATGGTTCCTTAAAAGCATAAGTTGAACTTTTGAAAAAAGGGGCGTGTCCATGACTACGTGGCCACCAAGCCCCGCCTCCTGGTATTGACAAGGCCTGGAAGGGGGTGGAGCTTCAGAAAAGTGACTTTGACATTTAGAATTGGTAGGAAGAAGAAAAAAAATAATTAAAATTGTGATTAGTGGGTTTCTCTGGCTGGGGATCTCAAGCACAATAGAAAGAAAGAAACGCTGATGTACGGGTAAGTAAGCTGGGCTGAGTTGAGTGGGGGATGTAGGAGGGTGATGCTGGGACGCCAGAATCACCGTCGAGCCCTCTTGAGGTGTCGTGGGCTAGTCGACGAAACACCGAGGATGGAAGGTGCCCACTTGCAGACCCCAGAGATGTACTCTACTTAGCTCAATCCAGACGGTTATCATGCTGATGCGCTGGGGAGACAGCACTGTGGTTGATCCCCGGAGCCAGCATCGCAGCCGTTGTGTGTGCTGATGCGCCAGGGAGGCAAAATAAGCTGATCCCTGGAGCCAACATTACACTTCAGCAATCAACACCAGACAGAAGGATATCTACATCATCATATGGAAGGAAACGCAAATGGATGGAGACGCAGATGGATCACATTAGTTTACTGTAAAGCTTAGTTGGTGCTTATGTTGGCGAGAGCCGAGTTCAAATCAGCATGAAGTTTTAACATCTGCTCTCGTGTAATGGAAATCTTAACTTGTGTCTCTTATTTTTCTCAGGTCTCAAAATAGATCGAGATGGTTTCGGTTTGGTTTTCTTCTGCATGTGAAACAGTGTATAGAGATACGGCAAGGACGTTTGAAAACTGTTATTCACTTGTTGAAAATGCCTTTTTACTTGTTGTTTCCTCTAAACTATTGCCAGTATGGAAACATTTTAAAAAAAGATCTTTGATGCTTCCTGAGATGAGTTTTGAGAAAACATAATAACAACTGTTTTGCAAGTTATAGCTGATTAAAAAGTCGCATCACAGTGACTAAGTGGCAAGCAGGTTTTGATAGCGAGGATTGGGAGGGTGCAGTATTGAAACTAGATTAGCTGCATGTACAAACAGACTGTCAACAAGATTTTAATGTAATGCTATGAATTCATTAGCCCACAATTACCATCAATTATATAAAACATGTGTTATAAAATATTACCAGGATGTTCAAATTATTTATTACCAACCCTAGCTTAACGTTAATCTTGTATTAACAGTCTTTATGACAGGAAATGATTTCCCTGTTAGTATAAACCGTTGCCAAAAAACCTGGGATGGAATAATGAACAGATGACAAGAAGCTGTTTTTTTGGGCATACACGAAGGAGTGTAGTTTCATTTTTGTATAAATGAAGTCATCCTAGGCAGAGTGCGTGCATGTGTGTGTGTGTGTGTGTGTGTGCGTGCATGACGCAAAACCATTGCATCTGGCCTAAATGTTCACTTTTCAGAAAGCACTCTGGGTTTTCTGTTGTAGGGAAAATGAATTTGCATGTCTCACTTTTGTTTTTTGCCTTGAGCTAAGCGAAGTGAGAGGGAAAGTTTCCGAAATGAACCGAAAGGGTTTGGTGTATGGAAAATGAGTCTATTCAGAAATTACCACAGGATATACTGCAACCCCTGCAAGTCAGAGAAAGATCTTCTTATACTTTCTATCGTTTTTCTTTTAAAACAATCTTTTGTCCCCTACGATGCTGATATTTCATATAGAGTCAAACTACGAATCAGAAACACCTGCAATACATAGCACACACTTTTAGGTCAATTTGACCCAACTGCTCTCCTACCTGACTGGCATTGGAAAGGATATGAAAATGCCATTCAAATGAAATGCACATTTGAAGCTCCATAATGTGTCCACCTTTCATATAGTGGATTTAAATGTTATATACAGCTGTGGCCAAAAGTTTTGCAACACCCTAGAATTTTAGAATTGAGACATAATGATTAGAAAAAAACAACGATGTCAGCATAATTTAGCTCGTCTAACATTATGTAATCAAAGAAACTACAAAATGAGATCGCTAATCTACTCCCTGGTCCTTGTTTCTTTTTTCAGGTCAAAAAAGTCCCCTGGGTCGACATTGTCTATACCTTTTTGGATTTTGAATGCTTGAATCAGATCACTGCGTAGTCTTCTTTGTTCAAGACTGAATAGATTCAATTCTTTTAGCCTGTCTGCATACGACATGCCTTTTAAACCCGGGATAATTCTGGTTGCTCTTCTTTGCACTCTTTCTAGAGCAGCAATAACCTTTTTGTAACGAGGTGACCAGAACTGAACACAATATTCTAGGTGAGGTCTTACTAATGCATTGTAAAGTTTTAACATTACTTCCCTTGATTTTAAATTCAACACTTCTCACAATATATCCGAGCATCTTGTTGGCCTTTTTTATAGCTTCCCCACATTGTCTAGATGAAGGCATTTCTGAGTCAACATAAACTCCTAGGTCTTTTTCATAGTTCCCTTCTTCAATTTCAATATCTCCCATATGATATTTATAATGCACATTTTTATTTGTCTAAATGTAAAAAATCGTCTTTTCACAACGTCTTATTGCAGAGTGCTGAAAGTTGGTATAGTTGTTGAGGGATAGTCCAAGATTAACTGGTGTTCGTAAGAAGCTGATAGGTTGTGTGGTATGGCGGCCATGCTGCATGATGTCATAATCGCACGATACAGACGTCATAATCACAAACTACAAAGATCTTCTTCTCCCAAACCACTAGTCCGATTGAAACAAACCCAATGGCACACATGATCATAGTGTGGTTGTCTTTAAAGGGTGTTAAAGAGAAGTTGCTACAATAAAAAAAAACATGGCGGCCACGTTGGATGACATCATCAACATACAAAACTGGCTAATAACTCCTTATAGAGTGCAGATTGGATCATGGTTACAATGGAACATATATAGTAACCCATCTATGCTCTATCAAAAAATGTCATTGCCTGTGACTTTTGACCTCTCCTAAAAATGTAAAACTGCCTTATAACTCATAATAGAGTGCACATAGGGTTATGGTTACTTTGTAAAAATGGCATTCTGCTCTATTTGCTAACGTGTTTGGTACTGATACTGGCATTCTGCTCTATTTGTTAAAGTATGTGGTACTGGTACTGTTACTGGTACTGGTCCTGGAAGCCTTAATGGTGCTGGCAACTCTAGTTCAATGTGTTAACGTAACATTATCCAGCAGGTTTCATTCGACTTTATGAAGCAAAATGAGTTAATTCTATAGAGTGATGCTAAACTTTTGGTCATAGCTGTACATGTCAGGTTTATTTTAATTATATTTTTAGCTCTGTGTACTGGAGGGGGGACAGCCATGTATCCCCCCAAAGCAATTCAAAAGAGTGATAAGCTTATATTACTAACCCCCATTTCATTGTGTTGAGAGTCCTTTAAAAAGTAACTGTATATACAGAGATATAAACTTACTGTATGTATCTTAGTACTGTACCTTTGCTGTAAACCACACAGTCAGATTAGATATAAGAAAATACATTTCAAATCCTTGGTCAGTGCTCCTTTAAACACATAATAATAATAATAATAATAATAATAATAATAATAATAATAATAATAATAATAATAATAATAATAATAATAATAGACATGTTGACCTATGGTAGCCCTTCAACCTATTGACAATGCTAAAGCAAAATGCCATAACCTGCCATAACACTGTCAATAAGGTGCACCAACGTTCACCATGACGACACATCGATTCCAATGCTTTCCGGAAAGTCTGGAGCTTGTGTGGGCTGCTACTGATTCAAAAATGTTTGTCAGGGAGTAAAGCAGCCTTGGAAACCATGTAATCATACACGCGGGGCTGCTAGGGGTGCAGTCAGATCAGAGCTTTCCACACTTACATTGCAGAAAGGGCACTTTGACTCAAAAAACCTGCGAGAAGCCATTGGCATGGAAAACCCTGCATCTCACCCGTAACTGAACCCACACACAAGAGCCTCGTCAAACAAAGAGCTAGCCCACGAAAACAAGAGACGCAGACTGAAATCTAGTAAAACAAACAGACGCCTCCGTGATATTGAGAGGTCATATTTCAAACCCGATGGAAGGATATTCAAGTAAAACAGTGAGACGCTTCAACTGTGTCATTTAGATATAGAATTAGCGGGACTTTTGAGTTAAAATGAAAGTTGCTTTAAATTAAATTAAGGCAGCTTCGTTTTCTGTGCATGCATCGCAAATAGTTTAATTTGTCTGATGACTTTGTTGCTGCTCTGTCGGCACAGTGACTGAATTTAAGTGCAAGTTTTTTTTTTTTTTAAATAATTTAGTCGTTGCCAATTATTTTTTTTATTATTTTCTCCCAATTTAGAATGTCCACTTATTTTTTAGGCTCAGCTCACCGCTACCCCCCCCCCCGCGCTGACTCGGGAGGGCGAAGACGAACACACGCTGTCCTCTGAAGCGTGTGCCGTCAGCCGCCCGCTTCTTTACACTCTGCAGACTCACCATGCAGCCACCCAAGAGCTACAGCGTCGGAGGACAACGCAGCTCTCGGGCAGCTTACAGGCAAGCCCGCAGGTGCCTGGCCAGGCTACAGGGGTCGCTGGTGCGCGGTGAGCCAAGGACACCCTGGCTGACCTAAACCTCCCTCCCCCCGGGCGACGCTCGGCCAATTGAGCGCCGCCCCCTGGGAGCTCTAGTCCACGGTCGGCTGTGGAATAGCCTGGACTCGAACTGGCGATGTCCAGGCTATAGAGCACATCCTGCACTCCACGTGGAACACATTTACTGGATGTGCCACTCGGGAGCCCCTAATTTAAGTGCAAGGTTGTCCATAGTTTTTTTGTATTATGGTAAGAGACTATAATAAACCAGCTTCTAAATGTGACATTTTTGAGGGGCTGGCTTTAGTTCTAGCTTTAGTTTTTTGCTGAAGCCACCATGTTGAGTAAAAAAAAAAAAACTAATTACAACAACTTGCCTCCCTAGTTTACTGAGTGAGTGGCTGTGGTTTATCATAGTCTTAGATAACATTAAGTGAATGCATGTTGAACATCTGTATATGCTGGACTCAGATTAAAGACAGAATCCCGAATTGTCTCGAGTGTTCATACCTATAAGAAGCTTCCGAAAAATCTACAGGCTGGTTTTATACTCCAATAGTCTTTCTTGTCATGTAAGAGTCTGGCAATCCAAGGATTTATTTGTAAGTGATTGGGATTTGACTATTGTTTCTGAAATATGATACTGTGCAACACTCTGTCTCCTACATGTTTCTGACATCCTCGGGCATCCAAGATCTTTAAATTCTCCCTGCATTTTGATCAGTTGCACTGGATTGCGTCATACCAATAATGTAGGGTTATGGTTAACTAAACATTGAATTGAACAATGTGACTTCCAGGCCTCTCTCTCTCGTTAAACAGTTCTTTATTGTATTGCTGATGAAGTCATCATGCCTTCAGGAAGCAATGTGAAGCCCAGGAAACTGCAGACAGGCAGATTGACATCAGAATATTAACTTGTCTCACTCTCATATGACAGAGTCTGCAAAAATGAACCGTCAAAAAAACGCAAAAGCAGAACTCAAAATCGAATTGCAATATCGCCTTACACCCCAACCCTGACCGGAAGCCATAATAAAAGTACAATGGCATTTCATGTTAGATTTCAAAAAGTCACATTTTTCATTTTTGTCAGTTTTTGGTTAAGTACATGGAATACTACAAAGCGGTGTGTAATTCAATATGTTAATGTAACATTATTCAGCAGGTTTCATTTGACTTTATGAAGGAAAATGTGTTAATTCTGTAGGGTGATACAAAGCTTTAGGCCAGAGCTGTAGAGTTCTATTGCATGAACAGGTTGAGTGGTGTGTGTGTGTGTGTGTGTGTGTGTGCGTGTGTGTGTGTGTGTGTGTGTGTGTGCTCGATATAAATATGTTTTGTTATTTGGGGTTTTAACTGATAAACAATGAATTTAATTGAGGTTTGTTTGGCAGACTCTAAGTGGTTTCTAAACATCTATCTCCGAAATGGTTACACCATGTTTTCAATGCGGTTTCCCCCTGTGGTGGTTGAGCAAGTTGGGGGAAGCTTTGTGGCTTCCTAGACAGCAGTGCTAGCTGTTCCAGGGGTATCATGATTCATCTCACAGCCCACCACAGCATCAGATGGCAAGCTGAGAAGACCCAGCTGCTTCATGGCGTGTTTGTAACTATGCATGTTCAGTTACTGAGAGCCGTGTTCTCAAAGCGTTTACCCCGAGTCCTCCTGCATACCCCTGCCGTTCCAGTGGGGCTGTTCATCTTTACAACCATGAGTTTTATTCCAGTCTTTATATCTGCTCTTATTCCAAGTAAGTCCATTCTTGGGATATCAGAAAATCAGACTAGATTACACAAAGGTTCTGTAAATAACTAGAACCAAAACAACTAAGCAGTTTAATCCTCTTAAAGTGGTTGCTGTAGAGCTGCCATTGTCCAGGTCATAGATGTGAAGTTTTGAATGAAAAATCACAAAGATGTCATTTCTTTCAAATGGGTGTGCCCTGTGCATACAAGCTATGTATTTTGTATAAGCACTTTTTGATGGGCTCTCGCTTCTACACAAGTTGCCTGCGATGTAAAAGGTACACGTGTTTTGGTTTTGCATTTTCTCTTGTGAAACTTCCTACAAATATGACTGCTTTCACATTGTAATTTAAATGATGTGTGCGTCATTATCCTTTTCATTTGATTTTGCGCTTCTTTGATCAGAAACGGATACATTGATGTGAAATGATATAGATGTGACAGTAGATACTAAATAGCTGCTAATGAACTATAATGGACTAACACCACAGCCTGACATAACTTCACATAACTATACAGCGATTCAAACTCTATTTTGTATGCATACATATCTAGTACCAAACTGGGTTAGAAAACATTTAGCTGCTATATGGAGAATGAAATTATCTCCACCCCTTTGTCTCTCCAGCTGCTTTCTAAATGACTAACAGGATTGGCCTCCAGACAGTGGTTATGTTTTAACCCCAAAGACAACACTCAGGAGAAATGGCCAGGCAAGGGAAACAGTACTAAACTATCTGAAAAGAAGCAATGCAAACTGAGAACTTTCTATAAGTCACAAGATAATGAGAGAGCAGTCATATTTGTAGGACGTTTCGCTAGAGAAAATGCAAAACCATTTTACCTAGCATGCAACTTCGATGTAAAGATATGAAAAGCCCAGGTAACTTTTTTTTTAAATGTAAATACATCTGGAGATGCATGACAGGAGTTTAATTCAATAGGGAGTGAAGCATCATTGGATAAAACCAAACCGAGAGTTCATAAGAGGCTTGGAACTACAGCTATGGCCAAACGTTTAGCATCACCTATAATTTTGGGATTGGTAATGAACATAACTACATGAACATCATTTTAGATCTTTTATTTAATGTCATGCAATCAAAGAAAGTACAAAATGATATCGCAACCAAAAGTCTACCAGAAGCCATAATAGCAGTACAGTGTTAGATTTCGAAATTTTACAATTTTAGTTCATTAAGTAGATGGAAAACTACAAAGCGGCGTGTAATTCAATATGTTAACGTAACATTATTCATTCGACTTTATGCAGCAAAATGTGTTAATTCTATAGGGCAATGCTAAACTTTTAGCCACAGCTGTATATCACTTAGTTGTTTGGTTCTCGTTTTGTAAAACGCAAAGCTGTTTTTACTTCTTTCTGTAAAGAAATACTGCTCGCTATAAAAATCCAGTTTCTATTCTTTTTCTGTCAGACTCGATGAATCAATCGCACAGCGATGTGGGTGAAAGGAAGAGTCTTTTGAGACAATGTGTGAAAAAAAGCTTCAGTTAGTTTCTGTATGACATGTTCCTTTCTGTGCTCCCACAGCGTTGAATATTTCCGTGCATTGATATTAACAAAAAACATATTTCCATACCAATCAGCCCCTCTCCTTTTAATGTCACAAGATCAATATACATCCGATATGCAGATGCAGAGTTAAATAGACACAGCGTTTCTCTCAAGAAGCTTGCTTTCGATTAGTAACCAACGCAATATTACTGATTCGGTAGACAGGAGTGAATCACATACTGAGAAGGTTCCCATCTGTAACAGTGCTGCAAGATCACAAGCAGCTCCACTGCACACTCTGTGAAACTTTAGGGTGGCTCAGACTGGAGAATAGAAGGCTCTGTCGTTTCTTGTGTTTAGTTTATAAGGCGCACACTGGAAATGCTTCAAGTTATCGTGCATCTCTGCTGGAGACGTCTCGCTCTACCTGTGCGCTAAGATCAAATGATGCTTTTAATATAAAATCTCTCAGTGTGGATCTAATACAGGCCAGCGTGCCTTTGAATATCCAGCATCTCATCCCTGCAACGCAATGTCTTCGAACAGAAAAACAGCCTCTTCACAACACCCTGTTAAATCACTCACTATTATAAATCTGACCAGGGGTTGCGAATCCTGTAAATACTGACGATGACCAGGGTCATGCGAATTGGAATGGTTTTGTTTTTTATGCTTTTAATTGTATTCAAAAAGCATAAAACCCTCTATCCTGGTCTATCCTGGTTAAATAAATACATTTGAATTTGAATTTACAGACACGTTTACAGCAGACAGAACACAATGGCTTTTGAATTACAGTTAGACCTGTCTAATCTAGCCACTCTCCAAAACATCATGATTACCTGCACGATGTACAATACAATACAAATATATATTTTACATAGCACCCTTCACACCATGGCATCCCAGAGCGCTGTACGAAGTTACAAACAAAACAACGAGATCTCAAATATACAATACACTCCAGCTGCAAGCAATTATATACAAGCACATTTAAAACAGTATGTTTTCAATTTAGACTTAAAAGAATCCAATGTTTCAATCTGCCAACCTCAATCGAAGGGATTTATATAGTGTTGAATTTAAATCAAGGGAAGTAATGTTAAAACTTTACAATGCATTAGTAAGACCTCACCTAGAATATTGTGTTCAGTTCTGGTCACCTTGTTACAAAAAGGATATTGCTGCTTAGAAAGAGTGCAAAGAAGAGCGACCAGAATTATTCCGGGTTTAAAAGGCATGTTGTATGCAGACAGGCTCAAAGAATTGAATCTATTCAGTCTTGAACAAAGAAGACTACGCGGCGATCTGATTCAAGCATTCAAAATCCTAAAAGGTATAGACAGTGTCGACCCAGGGGACTTTTTTGACCTGAAAAAAGAAACAAGGACCAGGGGTCACAAATAGAGATTAGATAAAGGGGCATTCAGAACAGAAAATAGGAGGCACTTTTTTACACAGAGAATTGTGAGGGTCTGGAACCAACTCCCCAGTAATGTTGTTGAAGCTGACACCCTGGGATCCTTCAAGAAGCTGCTTGATGAGATTCTGAGATCAATAAGCTACTAACAACCAAACGAGCAAGATGGACTGAATGACCTCCTCTCATTTGGAAACTGTCTTATGTTCTTGTGTATCTTACCTCAATCCATTACGTCCCCAGTGTGTGGCAGAGCTCACCTTCTCCTCCCCAGCCTCCACCTGCTTCGTCTAACAGGGGAGGGCAGCTATCCTGCCCCTGCCCATGGCTTCCCCACGGTCAGCATCTCCACTTATCTGTGAGCTAACAGATGGGCAGGGGTACCTCGAATCTCTAGGCCAAAGGCCAATGCAGTGTAGAATATGTATAATACAATCGTGTTGTCTACGTTTTAATAAATAATCTATCGCATGAGTTTCCTGAGTGAAACAATATTGTGTGAAAATAAGGATGCATTATATAGCTTTATTGAAATCGCATGTATCTGGATCTGCTTCTTTCATCGTTTCATCAGGGAATCAGCAGTCATCCCCACAGCTCAGGCCTGACGTCATTTCTAACTGTGCTTTTCATGCAAGTTTTTCAGCATGAGGATTGCTGAATCAGAGAGAGAGAGAGAGAGAGAGAGTGAGTGAGAGAGAGAGAGAGCAGCTTGCCCACCCGTCTGCGCTTGAGTGGGATAGTTTTGTGACCGCATTGTAACTGAATGTGTCAGCCCCCCGTCAACACTTCAGGTGTGAACTCAGCAATATATTTTTAATACGCTTATTAAAATGATTTTTTTTTTCTTCATTTATTCTTGATTAAAAATGGATTCCAGATATTACTGAACACATTTTTTGTAGGTTAAACGGGGTCCTAGCAATAACTCCTATTTGACACGTTTTGTTTGGTCTCACGTTACACGTGTGTCTCTAATTACTGTGTAATTACATAGTGTTACTTCATGAATACACGTGTGCTTACACATCATTGCAATGTTATTCTGCAGAGTTACAATGCAATGTGTAAATCTTTTTGCATGATATATGTGAGTACACAATTGTATCAGAAAAGGGTTAGGGTTAGGGTTAGGGTTAAGGATAGAGTTACAGTTAAGGTTTGGGGTTAGAGTTAGGTTTAGAGTTATAGTTAATGTTAGGGTTAGGTTTATAGTTAATGTTAGGGTTAAGGTTAGGGTTAGGGTTAGGGTTAGTGGTAGGATTAGGGATAGGGTTAGTGTTAGGGATATATCACATGAAGTGCATTGTAACTATGCAGAATACCATTATAATGACGTGTAAGCACACATGTATTAACTAAATAACTACTATGTCAATAATAGTCAGAGACACAATGGAAAGTCTTAACTTTTATTTATACAGAAGACAAAGCCAAGGTTACAGAACGACAGCCCCTTTTTAAAGGTGATTGATCATGTGACACGTGGGAAGCATTTCAATCCCATACCGTCCCAGTACTACCACAGTCTCTCATCTCTCTCCATTACTGGGAATACATTGCATTCCCAGCACACTTAAGAGTCTCTCTGTATTTGAAACGGCAGTCCCCAGATTACACCAGACGTCACTTTGCAGTGACTCTGATTCCAATATGCTTCACAAGCAATTGCCATCAGGAAGAATTACCACCATTTGTTGTCGGGCAGTTTTGTTCTGTATTACCGTAAGCTTGAAAGAATTACTCTAAAAAATTCCACACCTCAGCATGGGAAAAGATTATATGTTTTTAATTGATTGCTACGTAATGTGGGTTAGACAGGTCTTGATTGAAATTACTAATCTTACAACCGAAGCCTACAAAGATAAAAGACAAGAGGGACTAGTGAATTAGTCGATGTTTCTATTACTGGCACTACAATACAGGATGCTTACCATAAATCATGCTCTCCTTTTTTATCAACTTATCAAGGATACACTTCTCTTGCTGCTGGTATACATTAAATAACGTTATCGAGTTTATTTAGAATTAACATCCTGTTAAGAGTCAAGTCACAGGCTCAGTCTGATGCATGTGGTTTGAGACCAAAAGGACTGCGTGCGCTAGCGATTGCGTCATCACCCCAGGCCAGCTGTATCTTTATCAGGCAAGCAATTCTTAGAATGAATTCCCTTTCCTCATTCTAAGCAATATATATATACATATATATATATATATATATATATATATATATATATATATATATATATATATATATATATATATATATATATATACTCAAGTCCTCTAACATCTGAATAAGGGGTTGTAAAGACTCGTACTATTCACTGTGTTGATGGTAATAATTACAGTTAATACTCACAGAGAAATAACATCTTCCAACACAGGAAAACAAACATATCACAATGTTTATGGAATCCTCCTGAATTTAAAATGTTATAATATCATGCATTCTGGTTCTTATCATTGCAGTAAAGCTGTCTGACTTTTTCTGGTAAATATCTATTGTGCTGGTTCAGTATTCTTTCTCTTGTGCTGTCAGACCCAGTCCCAGACAAATCTGTCATACAGTACATGTGCAACCAGATCTCGTTTTATATATATATATAGATATATATATATATATATATATATATATATATATATATATATATATATATATAGATAGATAGATAGTAGATATAGATATATATAGATAGATAGATAGATAGATATACAGTAGATATAGATATAGATAGATAGATAGATAGATAGATAGATAGATATATAAATATGATTAAAATCTTCCAGAAAGAGCGCCTTAGTTATGGGTCCAAGTCTAAATAGCTCTGAAACAAAGCCTGTTCTGAGAGAGTACAAATATTCATCTTATAAAGAGTGAGCACCAAGCCTAAAATCAGCTCCAGCTGCTTCTGTCAGGGGTGTAAGTCTGGTGCGATGGCACTAGATTCGAACGCCAGGGTACCTCGTAGGAGGCAGTGTGGTCCAGTGGTTAAAGAAAAGGGCTTGTAACCAGGAGATCCCCGGTTCAAATCCCACCTCAGCCACTGACTCATTGTGTGACCCTGAGCAAGTCACTGAACCTCCTTGTGCTCCGTCTTTCGGGTGAGATGTAGTTGTAAGTGACTCTGCAGCTGATGCATAGTTCACACACCCTAGTCTCAATAATAAACAAACAAACAAATGATGCCAGCCACATTAAATGCTGGTGCCAGTAGACATGTTTAAGTGTTCTTTAGCAACCATAGAGGATGATAGTTTTTCTCGTTGGGTCTGGACTACTCACATGACTGGTCAAACATGGGTGTGGTCAAGTTGGGAGCACATTGTGTAAAAACAAGGTTGAACCACTTGGTTTCAAGCAGCACAATACTACTTAACATTTCTTTAACTTGGGAGTGTTTGCCATGATCACCTAGGTTATTTTTTAAAGGGGTTCTGGGCATTTGGGGTGAACATCCTACCACATGCTATAGACAAAATTATGTGACATCCATTACCAAACAGCCTTCAATAACACTAAACTGGCAATGCGACAGTTCTGTACTGTCTCAGGGGCAGTTATGGAAAAATGGCATCTGAATTTGGATGAGTCAGCCACTAGTAGAAGTGCCATGCAATGAAATCAGCTGCTATACCTTACAGAACAATGGTAGCACATCAGTACTGAGCAGTGTGTGCGACCAGCTAGTGCACAATCAGTTCCATCTGCGGTGTTGTCATTGCTGCGTGTGGCTGCTTTGTATTTCTGATAACACACTGGTTATTTACTGGGAGCTCAATGGTAATTTTCCATGAGGCAGGGCAAAACTCTGGTCCTCTTTCCAGTTACTGTGTGAGCTTTGATACACACATTTCTTTTTTGTGTGTGTAAAATACGTCAGCTATTTCCAACGACGTAATTCTATTTACCAAAGCCTTACTGTCGTAATAAATCGACATCCTCAGTAAGATGTGATTTAAACCCCCCCCGGGTGGTTAAATATAGAAGCATCGCCTCCCTCCTTGCAGCTATGGCGTGCTTGGAAGGAGCCGCGGTGACCTGATGAAGTGATTCTTCGTCTGCTCTTTTCCCCTTTACGTTTAGCAAGAACAAACTGACTGGGATTTTCCCCTTAAAAAATGACGACATCGAACCACCGCTCTCATAGCAAAACGTTGACTAATGTGGGTTCACCGAAGCTGGCTAGCAACCAGTTTACAGCGATGGCCTGATTGCAGATTGCTGGTTAGCCTGGTTAGATTACATAGTTAACAGGTTTTTTTTCTGTTATGCATTGTTTCCAATAACAACACAGGGGAACTGGGGGAGTTGTTTTAGCTCAAGGTCCGTGTCATAAGGATAGCAATGAGGCTAATGCAACACACAAAAGATCTGGTCACAGTTCACATGAAGTGCTTCTGATAACTGTGTATTTACATAGTAGTTACTTACCGGTAGTTAATGCGTGTGTGCTTACACATTATTACAATGTTATTATGCAGAGTTACAATGTGTACATTTGTTTTGCACCATATAACCCTAATCATATAACCCTAACCATAATCCTATCTCTGACCCTATCCCTATCCCTAACCCCATCTATCTCTGACCCTATCCCTATCCCTAACCATAATCCTATCTCTGACCCTATCCCTATCCCTAACCCCATCTATCTCTGACCGTATCCCTAACCCCTAACCACTAACCCCCAACCCTAACCCTAACCCCTAACCCCATCTATCTCTAACACTATCCCTATCACTAACCCTAACCCTTACCCTAACTCGAACCCCTAACCCCATCTATCTCTAACACTATCCCTATCACTAAACCTAACCCTTACCCTAACCCTAACCCTAACCATAATCCTATCTCTGACCCTATCCCTATCCCTAACCCCATCTATCTCTGACCGTATCCCTAACCCCTAACCCTTAACCCCATCTATCTCTAACACTATCCCTATCACTAACCCTAACCCTTACCCTAACTCTAACCCCTAACCCTAACCCTAACCCCTAACCCCATCTATCTCTGACCCTATCCCTATCTTTAACCCCTAACCCCAACCTTAACCCCTAACCCTAACCCTAACCCCTAACCCCTAACCCCTAACCCTTAACCCCAACCCTAACCCTAACCCCTAACCCCTAACCCTTAACCCCAACCCTAACCCTTACCCTAAACCTTTTCTGATACAATTGAGTACTTAGACATGTCATGCACAAAGATATACACGTTTAGTACATTGTAACTCTGCACAATATCACTGTAACTGTGTGCAAGCACATTACTAAGTAACTACCATGTAAATACACAGTAATTAGAGACAGTGCATGTAAAGTGGTGTCTTCACTAATTGACACCTAAAGTCTAAACTGGACACAACCTTTCCATCTGTTTGTATTTCTATTGTGACCATTTTGCTCGCTTTGCAGTAACGTTTTTTCCCGTTATTCATTTTGGTGAAAGATCATTTAAGGAATAACAAGACAGCGCTGGGGTAGACTCACAATACATCACACTCAGAAACAGACACTATGTCAAAAACAAATCAGCACTCTGAAATGTAACACAAATGAACTTAATAAACTTAATAAAACCATCCAAAAAAAAAAAAACAACGGTGAATTAACACATTTTGTTTCATAAAGTCGAGTGAAACCTGCTCAATAACATTAACATAACGTTAACATAAATTGAATTTTCCATCTACTTATTAAAAAAAAATGTGATGGTACTATTATGGCCCTCCGGTAGACATTATGTAGAATCATTTTGAAGTTTGATTACATGATATTAAATACAATTATGTTCACATGGTTTATTTATTTTATTTTAAACAATGTCTCAATCCTAAAAGTCTAGGTGATGCAAAACTTTTGGCCATGGTCCAATGCATCTTTACAGATATTGCTACAGCTTGTATGGTAAAAAAAAAACCAATGTGGATAAGTCAGCTTGGCAGGAAAAGAGGAAACATTTTATGGAGTTTGCCTGAAACACAGCAAGCTGGTTTTATCCAAACCACAGTGTTGTGCAACTTCCTTCCAGAGTTGGGTGTGATTGCAATAACTGTTATCACAAATAATTGTAGACAGGAAGGCCGATAGACATGCAGATTAAGCACATTGCATTTTTCTTTCTCTGCTCCACAAAGGGTTGTATGTTCCATTTCTAAGTTCTATTCTACATAAAAAAAATTCCTTCATAAAAAACGGAGTTACTGTGTATTATTCGATACAGCTCTGTCCAAAACGTTTTGCATCACCTGGAATTTTAGGACTGAGACATCATTTTTAAAAAATAAACTATATGAACATAATTTTATTCAACATCGTGTAATCAAACAAACTACAAAATGACATCGCAAAAGTCTACCGGAAGCCGTAATACTATTATTTCATGTTAGATTTCGAAATGTTACGTTTTTCCGTTAAGTATATGGGAAAACTGTACAAAGCAGTGTGTAAGTCAATATGTTAACGTGACATTATTCAGCAGGTTTCATTCGACTCTATGAAGCAACATGTGTTAATTCTATAGGCTAATGCTAAACTTTTGGCCATAACTGTAGTTGCTGGGGTTGTGGTTACAAACACTGTATTGGCTGCCACATTTTTCACAGCACTTGACAGAGTGCAAATCTGTAAAATCTGTGGTATAAGTGAGAGTGTGGCATTGGTATAAGTGGTGAGCATGTCTCCCAGCAGTTAACATTGCTGTCTAGCTGGTTCGGAGCCTGGGGCAGGTGTTCTTTCATTGCAAAACCTTTTACCATGGTGAGTTTGGCTTGAATTAAAATCAAAGGTTTAGATTGAAGCCGCATTTGCTTTCTTTCATTTTCAAAGATTCGATTAATCTCCCTTCAAGGCTGTTTAATTGGGTTGGGTGGGGGATGGAAGGGAGGAGCACACGAGATGACCCCTGTGAAGTTTATAAATGATTGAACTGTTCAAAGATTATGACCTGTGAAGAATAGTGAAACACACACACAGTTTAGCACAGTGGAAAAATACAATATTTTATAAATAGTTATACACACAATAACATTCAAAGAAAAGTACAAAGAAAATACATCCACTGTGTCATTCTTTTTATATATACTATCAACATGCTGCTAGCACAACAGTTCTGTTATTTGTTAACAATCAAATCATCCTTAGAAAAAGCTGTAGTAAAATAAGTCTCCCCATTTAAAATAACCGCAATGCAGCTTTAATATCCCCTATCCGCGTGGCAGTAACCCTAAAACATTTCTTTGACTTCAGCCTTGGATATTTTAATCGATTGATTTTCCAGTTCAACTGAAAATAGTGGATTGGTCTTGTGGATTCATCACAAAACTGAAGACTGAGCAAAGAAACTGACGTCACCGAGTCTGAAGTAGTCAACCAGGTGAATTCTAAATGTTTTTAGTCGGATAAACAACTCAAAGAGGTGGCTTGTTTTTGTTTTTTTGACGCTTGTTGTTTATACCTTATGGAAAGGATGTTTGTCTTGTTCTTGGTGTAAGTTTTGGAAATATCAGTTGCTCGTGTTTGAAGTCTATCATGAATTTGGTCAGTTCGTGCTGATCATGCATACACATTCCTGCACTAGATACCAGCTTCCTCCATCACTGTGGGCGTCTTTCAACCCAGTTTGGTTCAGGCTAAGCCAAGTTTCAAGCCCAAAGCTTCTGAAAACAACTGTATGATTATCTGTGAAGGGGGCATTACCAACTATAAATTCAGTTTATGTAATCATTATTATTATTATTATTATTATTATTATTATTATTATTATTATTATTATTATTATTATTTACACTAAAGATACCAAACAATGGACAGTAAAACTGAAAAGCAGGACACAAATAACATGTAATATTAAAACTGGAATATATCATGGCCAGTCCTGAAGGATGAATTGTTGAACTAATAAATAAGGAAGCTTGTTTTAATAAAGGATTGCATTGCAGAATCTTTGCATTGTTAGAAAACGTCATTTCCCCATTGCACAAAAAGAACTGGTCGATATCAGACAATTTGGGTTGACCAAGACCGTTCACAATCAAATCCAGTCTTTCGATTGGGTGCTTTGGGCTGTTGAGCTTGATGTTTTTACTGAGAACCGAGAAACTAAAACCACAGGGGTTCTGATTTTAAGGTTAACCTGGAAATCAAAACCTCTAATTAAACAGGATGGCAAATTATAGTCTTGTAGTAAAATTACATGGACAGACTCATAGCTGAGGGATTGTCAACACTGTAGACCAGGAGTGGCCAATCACAGTCCTGGAGGGCTATTCCACTCCTGGTTTAACAGATTACATCATTAACTACTTCAGGATCTCGATTGGTTCAGCTAAACAACAGAACAGGGTTGGAACAAAGACCAGGAGTGGAATAGCCCCCAGGACTGTGATTGGCCACACTTGCTATAGACCATAGGACAGTAGCTCTCAACTTCCATTCCACATAACAGTCCAGGGTCCAAGAACACTGCTTAACCCCATTCAAGCTGAATAGCTGCGATGGATGGTCTAAAATCCCAGAGTGTGTCAGAATTGCCAGTTCTTTGGGGTAGTGGCTTGAAATAGCTATTTAAAGTCCTGGTAGAAAAATATAAATATAATACTGCTGGTTGTTCACTATCTAACAGAAACCTGTCATTCATAATAACAACAACAAGAACAATTACAAGAATAATATTAAAACAAAACAGTCAATTGCTGTAGCAGGGGTGTGTCCAGAGAAGAGACCGTGCTTCCAGTGTTCACACCACACACTCTCCTGGAATGAAAGTGGATGGTAATCCATTGTCCTCTTCCAGAAAGACACAAGCTTTTTTGCAGGAGCGTACACAGCCAGTGTGAATAAAAAAAAGAAAGAAATGCTCCAGTGCATTTGTTTGCAGCCTGATGAGGCCATTCAAGTTCAGAAGCCCCTGCTTAAAGATCTAGGCCACAGCCTCCAGCATGTAGATACCAAAGAAGGTCTCCTGGTCGTCTTCCTTCACCTTGGCCTCTTTCTCCAAGGTGACAAAGATCTTGTCCCCTTCATCCAGCAAGAACTGACCCCCGATGTATCCTGAGGTGGGGACCCTCCAGCCTGCCTTCACCGTGAAGTCCCTTCTGAGCAGCACGGCCTTCTCCTCCCCCATGTCTCTCATCACTTTGACCAGCTGCTCCTGCTCTGTTGTGTTATTAGAGCTTTCGTTCCTCAGCACACTGACCTGTGTGTAGAGATAGTACAAGCCACTTTGTGGAATTGTAACCGCTCCCTCCTCCAAAGTCATGCGGCGTAACATGTTGGGCTTATTAATCCAGAGTATTTTCTGGTTGCCTTCTGCTGGTGAGAGAGACAGACATATTAAATATATAGTATTTATATTTACGACACAGTGATGGACTTGTATCGTCCCCACCACTTTACTAAGCTAGCATCAATGGTAATTGGCATTGAATTCTACAGCTGTGGCCAAAAGTTTTGCATCACCTAGAATTTTAGGATTGAGACATCATTTAAAAAAAGAATTATGAACATAATTTAGATGTTTTATTTCACATCATGTAATCAAAGAAACTACAAAATGATATCGCAAATGTCTACCGGAAGTCTTACCGGTAGTACAGTATTTCATGTTAGATGTTTAAATGTCAATTTTTGTCCGTTTTTCATTAAGTTGATGGAAAACTACAAAGCGGTGTGTAACTCAATATGTTAACATAACATTATTCAGCAGGTTTCATTCGACTTTATGAAGCAAAATTTGTCAATTTTATAGAATGAAGCGAAACTTTTGGCCAGAGCTGTAAACATAATCATATCAAACAATTCATGGTTTAAGTACTTCCAAATTAACATATCAAGTATTTTTTGTCAGTAACATCTTTGGAAACTGTCAAACAAAAACATCACATCAGACTTTTTATCAGGTAATTTTTTCAAAGCCTCAACTCCAGTCTTAAAATGAACTCTGACTTTTTGAAGGCGACAAAACATCTGTTAATTTCGCAAAACTAGACCCGAACAGTTGCTATATATTCCAGATCACTTTAGCAGTCTGTTTTGGATAATTATGATGCTGATGTAACTGCAGAACATGGTGAATCTGTGGAACACACTGAATTCTGGGGGAGCCTGCAGAACTCCGTGGGAGCCTCTATCCGTGAGTCAAAGTTCTAACCAAGCAGTACTGCCAATAAGTACAAATGACCGATTTAAAATGTCTTAGCGATGGCATGAGACAATTGAATAAACATTACCTTTGCTTTTTGCACCAAAGAATCCGCTCACATGTCGATCTTCCTGAAACAACACAAGGGAAGGAGACATTAACAAAGAGTTTCATCCTAGCGGGTCACAGTCAGTTCAACTTTCCAAGCAAGTGCAGTAGCTGTCAGGTCATTTCCCATCATATTGCTCTTACAAAGCGTTCAAGCATACCTACAGTAGTGTGCAATTGTATTAGAACACCCCACTGCTTCATTCCTTTCGATGTGTTGTGCACATGAAATCAAACTACTGTCTCTGAAAATCTGGGCACATTGTCAAACGAGGCAAGTTGGTGATTGTCTGATTTAATTGATGCCTCATGTGCAATTAATTTAAAATAGAGAAAAAGAACACGCAGCCACACTGGGTAAAATGCGTGAGCCTTTTCTAAGAAGTTGTTTAAGATGCCTAATTAAAGCACAAAGTGGTCTAACATTTTCACACACGACTGGCGATTGTTTCTATATCGCTGACTATATATATATTATTATTTTTATTATTTATTTCTTAGCAGACACCAGGGTGACTTACAATTGTTACAAGAAATCACATTATTTTTTTACATACAATTACCCATTTATGCAGTTGGGTTTTTACTGGAGCAATCTAGGTAAAGTACCTTGCTCAAGGGTACAGCAGCAGTGTCCCCCACCTGGGATTGAACCCACGACCCTCCGGTCAAGAGCCCTAACCACTACTCTGCACTGCAGTCATATATCCTTTATATACCTACCTGCATGAAAACTTCAATTTCAATTTCCAGTCAGCAATCAGCTGACAAATCTTGAGGTGTTCTAATACATTTGCACACGACTGTACGTGTGTTGATTTGAGCCACTTGCTGAAAACACATTCAACTACAGTTAACTGAATGAAGCCTTGAAGTTGCCCCATGATTCAGGAGTCCTGGGTATGAATTTTGGGCACAGTGACTCACAACTGAATAGGGAACAAGGGCATGTTCACAATTACTCTTCGCTGTGTTGACTGCTTTACTGTGTAACTAAGTATTACTAGCAAAGTCCTTCTCTTGTAAAAAGTTTACCATTGTCCATTAGTCAGGTATCTCTGCAGTTTACTGTAACATAATCACCTTGCTTTGGTTACATCAAACAAGCCTAGGTGATTACTGTATGCATGTTCTTTTTTTACATATATACCACAGAAAACGTCACTCTCAGAACTGCGGTTAATTTCTTTGAAGAAAAGTACCTTTCACTTCCTATTTTCTCAAGTGTGACGATCTTTTGTTATTATCTGAAGAGTTAAGACACACTGTTGCACGTTTTTGAAAACAAAAGAGCAGTGTATCATTACTAGACACTGCCCCCCCTCCTCTCCCTTCAACACACACACACACGCACGCACGTGTGCGCACACACACACTTCACTAAGAAAAATGTATTTTTCAACAACCCATTCCATCCCCTCACCACTCTCTGTGTGAAGAAGTCTCCTTCAGCAACATGACTAGGTAACCCATTTTATTCCCTCACGACTCTCTGTGTGAAGAAGAGTCTCCTTCAGCAACATGACTAGGTAACCCATTCCATCCCCTCCCCACTCTCTGTGTGAAGAAGAGTCTCCTTCAGCAACATGACTAGGTAACCCATTCCATCCCCTCACCACTCTCTGTGTGAAGAAGAGTGTCCTTCAGCAACATGACTAGGTAACCCATTCCATCCCCTCCCCACTCTCTGTGTGAAGAAGAGTCTCCTTCAGCAACATGACTAGGTAACCCATTCCATCCCCTCACGACTCTCTGTGTGAAGAAATGTCTCCTTCAGCAACATGACTAGGTAACCCATTCCATCCTCTCATCACTCTCTGTGTGAAGAAGAGTCTCTTTCACTCTGTCCTAAGTCTCTAATTCATTTCCAGCTGTGTCCTCTGGTGCTGGTTTCTGTGCTGCCCTTAAAGTATTGGTTTCGGGTTATCTATGTCAGTGCCTTTAAAGATTTGACAGGCTTCTTTTCCTGTTCACTTCAGCAAGATGAATACTGAAAATCAAGACTGGAAGAGAGTTTGCTGGAGAACTGACTGTGATGACCCGGCTACAGCATGTGAAGAGTCTTGTAGCCTGTGTTTCATTGCTGTTTCGTTTTGCCTGAACTTCTGTCCTTATGCATTACAATGTCAAAGACAACTGTTCTGCAGCATAAATAACACCTGTGTCTCCAGTGTTTAAGTTGATAGTTTTGGCATACAGTTTAGAAATACTAAAAGAAACTTGATAAATTCAATGACAAATCTTTTGACAATAATGACAGACCCTTAACAGAAAGTCTTAATCATTGTGGAGTGGTGGTTAGGGCTCTGGACTCTTGACCGGAGGGTCGTGGGTTCAATCCCAGGTGGGGGGACACTGCTGCTGCACCCTTGAGCAAGGTACTTTACCTAGATTGCTCCAGTAAAAACCCAACTGTATAAATGGGTAATTGTATGTCAAAATAATGTGATATCTTGTAACAATTGTAAGTCGCCCTGGATAAGGACGTCGGCTAAGAAATAAATAATAATCATTTTTGCATTCAGAGCTGAGGAAGTGCTACTGAGGATTTGTTGGCGAAACATTGCAAATAAAAATATGAACGGCGTAGGAAACCGGCCAGCCTTGATAGGAACAATTGTTGTGGCTTTCCAAACTAGACAGCAGTCAAGGAAAGAAAATTCGTAGCGAGGTTTTTAGTTGAGCAGGGCTCCATGCCTACTGTCATAACCTTACATCTTCTAATGAGCAGGTTTGTGTTTCAATGAAATACTGCCTGCAAGAGAATCTCGTAGCCCACACTTCCTCCAGACCAGACAGGTGGGAATAAAGCTAAGATACCAGAACAACAAGGATTGTTTCAATACCCGCTCCCCTCCCTGCAGCTATGACGTGCCTGAACTCACTTTGTGGTAAGCATTGAAACAGCCCATTATCGTACACATTATTTCCATTGAGAAATCACCTGACTGCATGCTCTGCAGCCGCACATCTTAAACATCCTGTCAGTCTGGCAGTGAAGCCGCCACTGCCTCCCAGCTCAGCCTGTTTCAAGGTGAACAAGGCGAGTGACAGTGGAGATTTATTGAACTTCTTGAGGGTGATTTGCAAGTAAAAAACTTTCAGTGGTCAACAAAATGCCATTGGTGGGCCTTGCCTTGGTCTTGATCGCTGTCTCGGCTTAAAACCAGCATACAGTGAGTATGAACATGGATCGTATCCCAGTTAAGCTGCAACACAACTAGGACAGCCTCAGACACAAACAGTACACTTACCCTGCTCTAAGCACAAGCGTAATCCATTGCAGTGTGCTACCATCTCAGAACCACTGCCTGCTCGATGCTTATTCCCAATCCATCGCGGTTAATGTTTGGATCGGAATTCTTCAAACTGTTCTGCAATCATGTTACCCAAATGTCTAAGTACTCTGCCACTGAGCTGATTCAACTTTAGGACCAAATACAAAACTAAGAGGATGTTTGCATCATAACACAGATACCCACCGCACAGTGGTTGCCATTAAAATCTCTCTGGACTCCGACAAGCCCCTGCCTTAAAATATTAAATCTTCACGAAAACTGTTTTTCCTAGGCGAAAGCATTGGAAATATCCAGCCAATTCAGCGAATGAAAAACATCTGCTACTTTATGTAACATGGAGACTCCCACAGGCTGCTGTGGACAAGCTGTAGAGTAAACATCTGTTTAATGAGACAGATATCTAACAACTAGCAAGAAACAAATCGCTCCCCTTAAGAAATCCTCCTCCACTGTAAAATCTAAACTCTAAAATGCACAGTACAATAATCTCGTGAGTTCTGAAGAGGATACAGCTGTGAAACAGTCCTGTTTCCTTTTTTAGAAAGATTAAAAAAAAAAGTCGTGCGAACTTTGACTTGTTTTCTACCGCAAAAGTCCTAGATTTACAACAAGCTGTTACAAAAACACATGTTGAGAAACAAATATGATTTAGCCTACACGTGCATCCACCTGTCATACCATCATTTATTTTCGCACGGTTCTTACCTTACAACTACACGGAGGTGTTACAGAATAAGCCCAGGTGAAAAGTAGAGCCAAAGTAACAATCTGCGAGATGGAGAGCAGCGTCACCCAAAACAACAGGCAGTGAATGAGCCTCTTCTGGCAGGAGAGAGCATTGTGAGTATCTGTCTCTTTGCAGCTTAGCATTGTCATCATAGATCTCTCTGAGCTTGCACACTGCAGGTAATGCCTGACTAACAGACTGACTGGCTGCCTGGCAAAACGTTGGAACTGCTACCTTGTTATTCTCAGAGTGTATTTATACTCCGGCAGCAAACATGACATCGAAGTGCATTGCTCCTCCTACTCTTGTGATGTCTCTGTCACAGAACGTACAGGAGAAAGGGGGAGGAAGGAGTGATAGAGTTGAGGGTTGACTCAGTCCCTTATAAAAGTTTCCTGCGGTAAACCAAAGCAAAGCGGAATAAAGCCAAGGGAGCACGTGGTAAAACGCACAGAGACGAAGGGTGATTCCTGTAAGGAAAGCAGTAGCTTGGAATGTGATTTTTGTTATATACACATTATATTTGTATGGCGTTTGCAGTCTGAGTGGCTCTGGGTCTCCAGTATTCAGTTAGGGTGCTTTGAGCTCGCCAGGAGATCCCAATTGCTGACACTGAACAGACTTTCTCATTTCTTTCAAGTCATGTGACAATGGGAGGCACCAGCTGCTTGCCCCTCCTGGTGCCAGCAGAGTTGAAAGGTCATATTGTCACGCGATTTGAATGGAATGCCTTATTCTGTGCCTGTCAGTTATGGTTCTCCAGACAACCTCAAAAGGCAGGAAAAGACTAATACAGAAAAATAACTGATACAACATCAATATCGAATATATCCAAGAACAATTATTGCAAACTTGAAAAAGTAAAAATGTATTAAATGTACATTGGAAGTTATTTTCCAAACCTGTAATAGTGCAATAGGTCTTGCGAAGTGACTGAGAAAGACTTTTCGCAGAAACATTTGTCAAAATTAGAGGTGAGAAAGTGTTTTTTTCTAACATCAGGGTCATTGAATCAACCAGCAGCACCACATGATCAAACATCTTCAAGAAGTTGATCAGGAAGAGAGATAAGCTTCATGTGACTAACAGGATGTTTAAGCAGTGCGCAGGTGGGCTTGTTTCCTCCATCTGTACTGTTTGAATTCGGACCACATTAAAGAGAGCTAAACGCTGGCTCTGTGTTTCGTAACTGCACACCTGTCTGTAGTTTGTGTTGGCTGAGCGGGGCAGCGCTAGTGCTGAGGAATGAAGCTAAACTACCTTGACCTAGATTATTATTATTATTATTTGTTTTTTTAGCAGACGCCTTTACCCAAGGCGACTTACAGAGACTAGAGTGTGTGAACTGAGTCACTTACAACAACGTCTCACTCGAAAGACGGAGCACAAGGAGGGTAAGTGACATGCTCAAAGTCACACACTTAGTCAGTGGCTGAGCCAGGATTTGAATCGGAGACCTCCTGGTTACAAGCCCTTTTCTTTAATCACCTGACCAGCTTGGTGCTGCCTATCTGTCTGTTTGTCTGTCTGTCTGTCTGTCTGTCTTGGGGCAGAAGCAAAAATGGACACCCCACAAAATCATGGCTAGGTAACCCATTCCATCCCCTCCCCCCTCTCTGTGTGAAGAAGAGTCTACTTCAGCAACATGACTAGGTAACCCATTCCATCCCCTCCCCACTCTGTGTGAAGAAGAGTCTCCTTCAGCAACATGATTAGGTAACCCATTCCATCCCCTCCCCACTCTCTGTGTGAAGAAGAGTCTCCTTCAGCAACATGACTAGGTAACCCATTCCATCCCCTCCCCACTCTCTGTGTGAAGAAGAGTCTCCTTCAGCAACATGACTTGGTAACCCATTCCATCCCCTCACCACTCTCTGTGTGAAGAAGAGTCTCCTTCCCTCTGTCCTGAATCTATCTCCCCTTAATTTCCAGCTGTGTCCTCTGGTCCTTGTTTCTTGTCCTGTTCTGCTGAACCCTGGTAGCCCAAACTGAACTATAATCCGAAGCACGCTATCACAAAGAAATGCATGCTAATGGCAGCTGTGGAAACCACACTATCATAGCTATGGTTTAGAACATTTCCTACTGAAGGGTTTATTGTGTGATGGAATGTTACAGTCTGAGAAAAAATCATTTGGTCATTTAGGGGAATAGACTACACTTCAGATTTCCACCCCCAGCTTCGATCGGAAACAATTATAACACCTTGCTGTCCATGTTGAATCAGGGCCAGGCTGGCTGCCCACACCTTATTGACCACAGCCAGAGTTTCTTATTTTTATGCTGATAGATGCAACAGTGGCCGTATCAGTCCAGAGATGATAGACAAAGAGAAGGAGATGCGATTCATTTTATTGGACTAACTGAACAGTGATTAACCACAAGCTTTCAAGACCTCAAGGGTCTCTTCTTCAGGTGAAAGTAGGAAAGAGAGATTGATGTTTACATTCAAAAGGTGGCATCAGAACTTTAACAGAAAGAACCCATTTTGAATCACTGCAAAACTAATGTATGAAAAAAAGCTGTGTTGAAAAAAAAAGAAAAAAGAAAAAAGGGTGTGGCGATATAATAAACTATGACAATAACAAAATAAATACATTATATGAATAAAATCCAAAAAAGCAAAATATTGTGTAACAGTACATAACAATATATGGAAAGAAATAGTAAAAAAAAATAAAAAAAAATAATGATATATATTATTATTTGTTTATTTAGCAGACGCCTTTATCCAAGGCGACTTACAGAGTCTAGGGTGTGTGAACTATGCATCAGCTGCAAAGTCACTTAAAACTACGTCTCACCCTAAAGACGGAGCACAAGGAGGTGAAGTGACTTGCTTAGGGTCACACAATGAGGCAGTGGCTGAAGTGGGATTTGAACCGGGGACCTCCTGGTTACAAGCCCTTTTCTCTAACCACTGGACCACACAGCCTCGCTTTAACCACACATTACTCCTGTGTTGGAAATTCATTAAGCACTCCACTCTCGTGAGGGGGTTGAAGCTTCCTTCCCCTCTCCCCGAGTTGGAAATTCATCAAGCACTCTGCTCTGTATATAAATATATACACACACATATACATATACACAAACATACATATGCATACTATATACGCACACACACACATATACAAATAATATATACATTGTATACAGACACACACACGCACGCACACACGCACAAGTGTGTGGAAGCTGTGTGGGTGGAGGCTGTGTGGTCCAGTGGTTAAAGAAAAGGGCTTGTAACCAGGAGGTCCCGGGTTCAAATCCCACCTCAGCCACTGACTCATTGTGTGACCCTGAGCAAGTCACTTAACCTCCTTGTGCTCCGTCTTTCAGGTGAGATGTAATTGTAAGTGACTCTGCAGCTGATGCATAGTTCACACACCCGAGTCTCTGTAAGTCGCCTTGGATAAAGGCCTCTGCTAAATAAACAAATAATAAAAAAACACAAGCATATACGCAAGTGTGTCTCTCCCACCCCCCCCCCCCCACTCCCGACTGCTGCTGCCGCCTTAGCTGTGCTTTTAGCTTCCTTTTATATCACGTGACTGTTCCCAGTTAGCACCAGTTTTCCGATTTGGGAACAGCCAAATTAGTAACCCTGTTGAGAGTTTTGAAGGTTATTGTCGTGTCTAAGAATTGCATCATTTCTTTTGAATAATTCATTGTCAGTTCAATGGTGGGATGGTGATTACTGAGAGCATGGTAGAGTTGGTGTAATGAAGCCTCTCTTTCTGTCGCCTCTGCAAGTAAAGTTGTGGCTTCAATTCAATTAGTTTGCCAATGATGTGAGGGGGAACTTTAAGATCATCAATATCGCTTCATCCATCTACAGAAAACCCACTGATAGCCCAAAATACCTCCACATCTCTAGTTTCCAGCCACATCACACCAAGAAACCTGTCATTTACAGTCACGGTATTTGTTACCACCGGAACTGCTCTGAAACTATTGACAGAAACAAACATCTTTGCAGACTTCGTGATGCTTTCCTACAACAAGGATATTCTCCAAAACAGATTGACAGAGAAGTGGAACGTGCCACCAGGATACCAAGGGAAAAACGGATGGCATACAGTAATACTCTTTTACATACAATCCATCCCTGCGACCTCTCCGCAAAATCACCCGAGAATTACACCCAATGTTAGCTGAAGATTTCACCCTCTCCAATATTTTTCTTGGAAACACCTCTCCTATCCTACAGCCAACCACCTAACCTGTCCCAGCTTATCATCCGGATCAAACTACCAACTGACCTAAACGATGCACACAACTGAACTAAACCCGGCAATACCAACAGATGCAAAACCCGTCCCCATCTCTCTGCGCAGAATACCATTCCTCACAGCACAAGGGAAACTGGAGATAAAAAGATCATTCTCCTGCAGATCCGAAAACGTAATCTACATGATTAAATGTAGCAAATGCTCCGATGGGACTTACATAGGAGAAACCAAACAACATCTTTGGATAAGGATGAATCTAGAGACACACCATCAACAACAAAATTACCAGGGCTCCTGTTGGCAACCATTTTAACATGCCGAACCATTCTCTGCATGATCTGACGGTTTTTGTTTTGTAATATTTGTGTATCCACATTGCATGCGTCCGTCAAAAATTATTATTATTTATTTCTTAGCAGACACCCTTATCCAGGGCAACTTACAATTGTTACAAGATATCATATTATTTTTACATACAATTACCCATTTATACAGTTGGGTTTTTACTGGAGCAATCTAGGTAAAGTACCTTGCTCAAGGGTACAGCAGCAGTGTCCCCCACCTGGGATTGAACCCACGACCCTCCGGTCAAGAGTCCAGAGCACTAACCACTACTCCACACTGCTGTATACATTAGAATTGTAATGGGTTCTTTCTATTAAAGTTCTGACGCCACCTTTGAATGTAAACATCAATCTCTCCTACTTTCACCTGAAGAAGAGGTCTTGAAAACTTGTGATTAATTAGTGTTTCGTTTGTCCAATAAAAAGGCATCACATCCCCTTCTCTTCGTCTATCATTTGCATGTCAAGCTTGTAATATTGAAATTGCAGCCGTCATGCTCTGTAAGTGCGGCAGGGCAGAGCAGAAGAATGGATAGTGAGTGACAGGAAAGTGAGGGTGTGGGAGTGATCGAGATCAAAGAGCTGGATAAAGAGTATGAGCGTGGATTTGCATAAAAAGACCAAACGGGAACCCAGGTTGAGGGGAAAATGTGAGCAACAAACTCCTCCCACACCTTCTCGTTTTCAGAAAAAAATAACCCCTCCACACTGGGTTCCCTTGCTCGGTGTCTCAATAACGTCAGTAGAAATCAGGTCAGAGTGTGTGGCAGGATGGAAGCCCTGCTGGTGTGCATGTGTGTGTGTGTGTGGGGGGGGGTACGTTTGGCAGGGATGGGGTTAAAATTCATGTGCACAGTGTGGCTGGAGCTTAATTGATTAATTGAGGATTGGTTACCCAACCACATGCTATAAAAGGGGAAATCCTTTGTTTGGGGGGTGGAGTTTTGAAAAGTGGATAATACTGAGCTGGTTAAACACAGTTTCAAGTAAATACTGCACATTAGGTCAGAATATCCCTGGGAAATCATTCTGGCACCTAAACAATCTTGTCAAGGTGATACACAAAAGGCTACTGAAGACAACAGTAAAGTAAATGCCATAGTAATGTACTGGTGGTCTGGTCAAGACTCAGAGATTACTGCACACTAACGACGAGAAATGATGTCAACCTTTAAGCGATTTACCATCCTAGATTCTAAATATCCGGATAAATATAAACATTTTTTGTTTTTTTTTATATACAAAGAGGGAAAACAATACGTCAAAGGATTTTTATCATCTGACAGGTGTTTTATTTCACAAGTCAGAGGAATCGTTAGATTTTGGCAGTGGATGTAACCCATACACAGATACTCCCAGGCCTATAACTATTATATAGTCCTTTATTATTAATATATAACTTAAAAATACAGTTTGTTTTTGAATCATTAGAAATATGTTATTTCAGGGGTCTCCAAACCTGGTCCTGGAGAGCTACAGGGTCTTCTGGTTTTCATTTCAGACGAGTGCTCGGTTATTTAATTGAACCAGTTATTAGCTTAATTAGTTAACATGTGTTCCAGATCTTTAGCCATTGATGATGTAAAGACACAGATTAAACCTGCAGGAGTGGGGCTCTCCAGGACCAGGGTTGGAGACCCCTGTGTTATTTGAGATTATTGTCATTTTCATTCATGAGGGAAAAGGCTAATTAAGTTCCGGAGACAGGTGACTTGATTGTGATGTCATCGCTTTGATTTGACTTTGTAAAAACTCAGTCGGGGAACAGCTGATGTCACGAACTTGGGTTTCTCCTTGATGTGTGGTGGAACGCAGGAGGTAAAACGTGAGCTCTGATTGGCTGATCAGCAGCTGTGGGGTGAAAATGTATTTAGAATCGTACGAGAGTAAGATGTATCGGTTAAAATGATTGGAGAGAGGTAAAGCATGTGCAGAAATGGTTAGCCACAGTAACCTTGTGAAAGAGGGTGGTTAGTGATTGCTTAAATGGAGTGACAGCGAACAGGCTAAATTATATTGATAATTAGTAAGATAACAGACTGTAGTCATTATAGTATACTGGACATGGAGGCGACACAGACAGAGAAGCCTCTAATACCTCCAGGGTCCTCATGGCCCATCGCTGTGTCAGTTTGAGTGCTCTCTCCAGAGGGTTCAGGCAATCTGATCAAATCTCTGTTATTACGAAAACAATTCAATGTATAATGTAATGTGGGTACTTGGAACTAATAAATTGTTAAAATTTGAAAGGTCTGGTCTCATCCTTACAGCGTAACAAAGTAGTTAATTCCAGGTTTCCCTTCATTCATAAGGCTTACACTGGTGTGAACCCTGGTTAACCCTTACCCAGTCTATAATAGCACTTAAAGATTCAGAGCTGGTGGCGATCAAGTTAAGAAATTTAAACAGCTGTTAACCCCTTAAGGTACACGAGGAATCAAGCGCTGCTTCTTTAAACGGTTTCTTCTTCAAACACATTTGAGAGCGACTCGAGCATCACGAGGATGAGACTGACCATTCAGATGACCAGATCCAACCTGTCAGTACATTTGAAACCCTAGAGTTCCGTGTAGCTCATTGCAAAAATAAGAAGGCTTGCATCATTTTTATTTGTGGGACGCATGTGCCCCTTGTACCTTAAAGGGTTAATGAATTTAAAATTGATAACCGGGTTGGAACAGAAGATCCTGTGTGGATTTGGGTACCCATTCCAACCTCTAATAATAATAATAATAATAATAATAATAATAAATTAGGCATTGAAGTAGTGCTGTTGTTATGATGTATTTTTCATGTGAAACCTGTGCTTTGAAAACCACAAACCAAACTTCACTGTCTGAGAGGCTGTACACATAATACTTAAAATGATGTGTCCTGAATCTGCTTTCAGTTTACAGTTTCGATTAGTGTGGAGCCATTCACCCCAAAAACAAACATCATCGTATCAGCAAAAGAAACATTTAAAACCGCATCAAGTAATGACATATGCAGCGGTGCAGCCGAGACGGAACACGCACAACAGACAAGCTAAGTCACATGGCTCCTATCTCCCGCACACCTGTCTGATTCACTCAGTCTTCGTGACGCAATGGAAAGAGCATTAGGAACAACTTCTGTTACCAGCAACTTAAATGCTGACTAAGACGACAGAGGGCTCTGGACTCTTGACCGTAGGTTCGTGGGTTCAGTCCCCGGTTGGGGACACTGTTGCTGTACCCTTGAGCAAGGTACTTTACCTAGATTGCTCCAGTAAAAACCCAACTGTATAAATGGGCAATTGTATGTAAAAAAAATAATGTAATTGTATGTAAAAATAATGTGATATCTTGTAACAATTGTAAGTCGCCCTGGATAAGGGCGTCTGCTAAGAAATAAATAACATTACTCATGGAAACCTGAGCCTGACATTTACAACAGGTGGTTTGTTGTAAATATTAAGCAACTACTAATGAATCCATCTTCAAAACAGTAACACCCAAACATCTGGCAAAGTCTGCAGCCACAGGCACCATAGAGGGGAGCTTATAAAACATAAAGCCACAGATGAGATAATGCTGTTTCCTGCAAGAATGTTTTAAAAAGTTGAACAAATATTCAATTCTGCGCACCCTCCCATACTGATTCCACATCACGCCAATTATTTTTAAAACCGCAAAAAAAAAACAGTCTCTATTTTTACTTGATAATAGTCAAATTCTAAAAATAGCAGTGAAATGAAGAGTAAACTAACCATATTTTTACAGTGATTCCCTCTCCCCTATCAGACATAAACAAGGAGGCATCACACAGCAATTACAGCCCTTGAAATCGTTTGAATAACATACCGTATTCCTTCGAATTTAAGACGCACTTTTTGAAGAATTTATTGCTTCTCAAATGTGTATATTTATCATCAACAAAAGACGTGACTACCCAAGTATACAAACAGCAACATGACTCCTGAGAAAAGACGAACAAAGACATCACTGCCCGAACACACAAACAGCAACATGACTTACTGCCGAGAAAAGACGAACAAAGACGTCACTGCCCGATCTCGAATCCTCCATGACATCCAGGCAGCCACTTCTGGAGGCTGTATCTTTGTAAATGTACATTTATTTGATCAAGGTCATTAGGATTCATCAGCGTTCACTTATACATACATACATATATATATATATATATACACACACACACACACACACACACACACACACACACACACACACACACACACACACACACACACACACAGAATAAACCGATGCTACCGCTGCCCCTCTTGCATGGCTGTTGAGCAGTCCTCTCTGTAACATTCCCCTCAATAAGGCTGAATTCCTGTATCTCATAGAAATCTGTGTAGATAACAGGAATGACGCAATACGTACAATGGTAACCATGGTAACACATGGTATCAAAGACGTGTCAAGATGGATATTATTTATTTCTTAGCAGGCGCCCTTATCCAGGGCAACTTACAATTGTTACAAGATATCACATTATTTTTACATACAATTAACAAATGTTCCAATTTTCTCCCAATATTGGAATGTCCAATTATTATTCAACCTGGCTCACCGCTGAAACGAGTCCCATCAGCCGTCCATTTTTTTCGCTCTGCAAGCCCACCGTGCAGTCATGTCCAGCAGTCGATGACCACGCAGTTCTGAATTGCATACAGGCAGGCCTGCAGGTGCCCAGCCAGCCACAGGGGTCACTGGTGTGCAGTGAGCCAAGGACTCCCCAGCCGACCTAACCCCTACCCTGCCCGGGCAGCGCTTGGCCAATTGTGCTCTGCCCCCTGGGAACTCCCGTCCACGGTCGGCAGTGGCATAGCTTGGATTCGAACCGGCGATCTCCAAGCTACATTTCAAACCATGTCTGTATTGATGCCAAGCCTCCATGTGTTTTAATGTTAGTGTATACACTGTCTAGGTCTATGTTAAACAGGAAATAATCAATTTCATGGGGTATAGTCCAGGTCTCGTATTTTGTGGATTTTCGGTCTGGGTGCATTCTCTCCTTTTAAGTATTGGACCTGTTTTGGGTTAAGGAATTCCCTTTGTTGTAGTTGATTTAGGATTGAGGAGTATTCTAACATGGAATTTGGATAAATGGCTTGGTTTAGCTTTTTTTTTATAGTGCTCCAAGTTGTTTAATTCTCTCTTAGCTTTATATAAATATTGTTGTTTGTCCATAATGACTATTGACCTTTGTCAAGTGGCTTGATTATAATGTCTACAGTTTGGGTTAGTGTTTTGTGAACTTGTCTTTCTGGTCTACTGAGACTATCTCTAGAAATGTATTGCACTGGGTTAAGGTTGTCCGAAGCTGTGTTGTCCTGTATCATGAAATCTGTGATTGTAGGATCAAGTTGTCTAGTTGTAGGCACCCAATCTGATTTAGGAGTGAAGGGAACTCTGTCTGAGTTTTTCCCTTCAAAAGAAATCTGCTAGTTTTAGTTTTCTGTGGTGTGTTTGAAGGTCTGCTTTGATTTCTACTGTGGAAGTGTTTTTTGGTGTGGGTGTAAAATTCAAGGGGATTATATTTAAAGTAATTATCCCCCAGGCTTGCTAACTGGTGACATTTCTCAACCACTAGGACTGACTTTGGGGCGCTGAGTATTATTCAATCAATGTCAATATTTTTTTAAATCACACAACTGGTAATAATGCTCATAAATGCCAGTTGCTCCTGATCTGCTTCCCACAGTTCATGAATTAGCCAGGGAGATGCAGGTTCAGTACTAGGGAGTGTTCAGCCCCACAAGGCACACAGTGACTTAAAGAGACAAAGTAGAGATGCAATTTACTGCGTGTGTAGCACAGGGAAGATTATTACTTTATTTAAAAGAAGAACTTTTTTTTTTCTTGGCACGGAAGCTGAAAAGGGAAATCGAGTAACTTTTTGTGGATAATGTGGAAATGATTATGCGTTGATTACTTAAATGGAAGCATATTTTAATTCACATGGTAAATACAATAAAGAGTTACACCCTGTGACAAATCACTGGAAGCACAATAGGTTAGCAGTCAGTGTTCTGGCCCTGCATGTCAGGATGGAACCAGTTTTCCTTTCCTGCATGTCACCGTGTGGAATAAGAGCAGCATGCTTATCATTTATTTATTTATTTTTTATTTGAAAGCCAGGCAAAAGACCAAATAAGTACCTCTGTCACAATGGCAACTTTGTCATGACCAATGTCTTAACCAGTGCCCAACGCTTCCTCTGAGTGCAAATCCCTATGGTTTATCTTTACAGCAAAGTTAATGAAAAGCAGATTATTATTATTATTTATTTCTTAGCAGACGCCCTTATCCAGGGCAACTTACAATTGTTACAAGATTTCACATTATTTTTACATACAATTACCCATTTATACAGTTGGGTTTTAACTGGAGCAATCTAGGTAAAGTACCTTGCTCAAGGGTACAGTAGCAGCGTCCCCCACCTGGGATTGAACCCACGATCCTCCGGTCAAGAGTCCAGAGTCCTAACCACTACTCCACACTGCTGCCCACGATAGAGAACAGTCTCAACAGTCATGGCTTTTGAAGATGTATGTTCCTGTGGCAGCCCGCTGTCTGTATTGTATTGTATTGTATTGTATTGTATTGTATTGTATTGTATTGTATTGTATTTCCCCAGGTATTTTAGCCATTGATGATTAACAGATAACCCCCGAAAAACCCTGCAGGACTGTGGCTCTCTGGGACCAGGCTTGGCCACCCCTGCTTTATACCATCACTAGGGATCCAGTTGGTCTGTCAGGATAGTACAAGGATCCAGTGCAGCTTCTATTGTGCTCAAGAATCGTTGCATGGCCATTGTAGAGTTGGGTTGTCATTAGGACTTGCAGCTTCCTTCCTGCGGCTGTTCTGCAGCTCGGTATGGATCTAGCATCCCAAACGCGTTCCTAAAAAGATTCCCGCCATTGTCAGACTGCTTGGTGTTTTTCATCTGGAATAGGCAGGGTGCAAACTGGCAACTCTTCAAATCTGGAGAGCAGCTTTGTACAGACCTGCCTAAGCAGATAAAGGCTGCAGACAGGACGAAAGTAGCCAAGACCTGTCTCTGTTACCTAATGGAAAAACTATTTCGAGTTTGTTCACTTTTCAAAGGGCTGCTCCTGGCTGTCTGACTGTGATGTGCTGTAGAGGTGCAGTACCGCATTAGCCCACTGTGTGGCAGCATAGGAAACATTTTGGCTGTTTGCAGGCTCTTAAAACACCTGTGCACTAATACATGGTACAAGAAATTAAGAAAGAAACTAAGGAAAAGTATTTTTACAAATCTCTGGTGTGCTCTCTATTAGAAATACATAAATACATAAATATATAAATAAATAAAATAATGGGTCCATTGATAGAATCTCTCAAAAGACAAAATAGAAACCTATTTATTATTATTATTATTATTATTATTATTATTATTATTATTATAGATGCTTTGAATGCTTATGAGCTATGCTGTGTACAAACACAACAGAAAGTCCATTGTCTTTCATGTCTCCTACAATTTCATTACAAACCTCACCAAGTCTTGTCAGTTTTTCGTTAAGTAGATGGGAAACTACAAAGCGGTACGTCATTCAATACGTTAAGGTAACATTATTCAGCAGGTTTCATTCGACTTTATGAAGCACAATGTGTTCATTCTATAGGGTGATGCAACACTTTTGGCCGCAGCTGTAGTTCATGTTCCCAGATTTCCCATGTTTTATCATCATGGTTAACCATGTTTTTTTCAGAATGATTTACAATGCTACCTGGCCTGCTTTACCTATCATTTTAACACGCTTTACAATACTTGGCTGTGCTCTTCCCATGGAATGCCCTGGTACCAGTGATGTCACAATGGGCATCAACCAATCCGCACTGTTAATCCACTGCAGTCATGTGTTCCATCGCCATTGTGCTGGAAAGACAGTAGCCTGCTCATGGTCCTCCTAGAGCTTCTTCAAGACGCTGGCATTGTAATGGGATTCTTCAAACTGAAGAGCTATGAAATCATTTAGTGGCACGCGTCTGCAGTGCAGTAGCATGACGAGGCATTAGATAAGCTTCCTAGCCGTGCATTATGAATAGGGCTTCTGTTTTTCGGGTTTTATTAAATGTATTTTTCGGTGTTTATTTTTAACTATTTTTATGTAAATCGTTTTTTTTTTTCGGGGCTTTTGTTTTTGATATACTGTATGAAATTAGTGTTTTCGGTTACTTTCCAAAATGCTTGAGTGGGTTGGACAGTACTTGCACACTTAAGTTGTCCCTTCTTTCCTTTGCTGTCTTCCACAGTGAAATCCTTATGGTCACGGGCACATTCTTCTGGGGTTTTTGTGTGTAGGCATTTTTGTACATTTCGCCACAATTCTGTTTTAAATCCTCCTTATCTTAACTGTAATGGAGCTTGAAATCCCGCTAACAAGCCTCCATCCTGATTGTAATCTCGTTTCAAATCTCGCAAGCGGAGTCTTCAATAGAAATGTAGGAATGTGCTGTCAATCAGTAGTTGGGGCGGGTTTAAAGTATTGAGAACGAATCAATGATAGATGCAAGTCAGGAAGGCGGGACATTGCCCAGCAGCACTGGGAAATGTATTAATTATTCAGAAACCCTAATTATGAACCGCTGGGATATCAGGGAGGGTTATCAGGAGTTTATTGGGAGATGCATTACCCTGATTGGAGGAGATTCCCGCTGATCACAGATCTACGCTGTGATGTCATCCAGCAGGTTTCCATGGGCTGCAGGACAGGGTACGGGGTTTCCAAACTTTCCATGACTCACTGTTCGGTGTGAAGGGATTGTTTTTTCCTTACAACACTTTGCAGATCCCTAAGGGATATCGATATCTGATTTAACCATCATCCTAACTGCAAAAATGAATCATCTGTCTGCCCTTTAAAAACAAATGAAATGCAGTCTTCTTTGCTTTCAATGAAACCTAAACTTGTGATGGGACTAAAAACCACTCACAGGTTAAAGAAACATTTGAATAAGGTCCAGCAAAGAAGAGCTGGTTTAAACCAGAAAAAAACCCAACAATGTGCCAAAACCATGTGTTAGTGAACAACCACAACCTTCTGAAAACATGCATTCCCTAGTTTATTTACCTGTAGACGTGTGAATAAAACGTGTGTTGAAAAATATATTTCTGCGACCAGGACAACGCGAGATGTATCAAAGGTAACGTTTCTTGTAACACTGCAGGGGTTTCTGAATCAAACAGCCTTCGTGTAAAGCTATGGGCAAACGTTTCGACATAGAGACAATTAACTAATTTAGCTTCATAAAGTCAAATGAAACCTGTACTACTATTATGGCTTCCTTCTGGAAGACTTTTGCGAAATCATTTTGTAGTATCTTTGATTACATGATGCTGATTTCCATTACACGAGAGTAGATGTTAAAACTTCATGCTGATTTGAACTCGGCTCTCGCCAAGATAAGCACCAACTAAATAAAAAGATAAAAAACTATGTTTATATGTATATATATTTCAATACACAAGCCGTATATGTGGGTTAGTTGCATGTGGGGCTGATTAAAGCAACACAGGTTTTGACATTTAAGGAGTGATTAGAGAAACCCACATCTTATTCATTTCGAGTTTATAAAAATGTCAAACTCACTCGTATCCAAAATCACATGGTCTGCATTTGTTCTTCATGAGTCTCGAGAGCCTGACTCATTTTACAGATGTGCTTCTGAAACCAGAACAGCAATACGAGACGGGGGTTTGGTTTGGCAGGAGCTTGGGCCAGCACTGCTGTCGATATTACAGACGGGAAATATAAAGCACTACCAGGCTTTGGTAGATTTTTTAAAAATTATTATTATTTATTTATTTGGCAGGACGCCTTTATCCAAGACGACTTACAGATTCATATTGAAACACAGTGTAGTTTACAGTAAGTGCAAATAATAGTACTACTAGAATACAATATGAACTAGGATGCAGCAAGTTAGGATTGCAACAAGTTATATCTACAATGACATGTTAGCAGTGCGATAAGAACATAAGAACATAAGAAAGATTACAAACGAGAGGAGGCCATTCAGCCCATCTTGCTCATTTGGTTGTTAGTAGCTTATTGATCCCAGAATCTCATCAAGCAGCTTCTTGAAGGATCCCAGGGTGTCAGCTTCAACAAAATTACTGGGGAGTTGGTTCCAGACCATCACAATTCTCTGTGTAAAAAAGTGCCTCCTGTTTTCTGTTGTGAATGCCCCTTTATCTAATCTCCATTTGTGACCCCTGGTCCTTGTTTCTTTTTTCAGGTCGAAAAAGTCCCCTGGGTCGACATTGTCTATACCTTTTAGGATTTTGAATGTTTGAATCAGATCACCGCGTAGTCTTCTTTGTTCAAGACTGAATAGATTCACTTCTTTGAACCTGTCCTCATACGACATGCCTTTTAAACCCGGGATAATTCTGGTTGCTCTTCTTTGCACTCTTTCTAGAGCAGCAATATCCTTTTTGTAACGCAAAAAGGCAGTGCGGAGCAGGAGGGGTAGATTCCCAGTATCAGATTCATTCTTATCACTTTCTTCCATGTGTTTTTTTCTCAACACCTGGAAGCTGAAATGCGCTCTCTGTTATGTCAATAAACGCATGTTTTTCATTCTCCTCATCTGACTCATGCAGGCAAAGTATATCATTGATATATTACTGCTCTTCTGTAGAAAAATAAAACTTTCCTCGAGACGTTAACCAGCTTACTGATGAATCCAATCTTAAAAAAAAAAAAAACATTTTGAAATGTAGATTTTCATTACAAGAGAGCAGCTGTGATTTACTAAAAACGGACTAGGCTTTCGCCAAGATAAAAGGAGACAGGTGGGAGCCACCCCAGACGCAGCTTCACTGTATTAAGTGAGCCTTCAGCGCTTCACACAGAGAGTGGGGAGGGGATGGAATGGGTTACCTAGTCATGTTGCTGAAGGAGACTCTTCTTCACACAGAGAGTGGTGAGGGGATGGAATGGGTTACCTAGTCATGTTGCTGAAGGAGACACTTCTTCACACAGAGAGTGGTGAGGGGATGGAATGGGTTACCTAGTCATGTTGCTGAAGGAGACTCTTCTTCACACAGAGAGTGGTGAGGGGATGGAATGGGTTACCTAGTCATGTTGCTGAAGGAGACTCTTCTTCACACACAGAGTGGTGAGGGGATGGAATGGGTTACCTAGTCATGTTGCTGAAGGAGACACTTCTTCACACAGAGAGTGGTGAGGGGATGGAATGGGTTACCTAGTCATGTTGCTGAAGGAGACTCTTCTTCACACACAGAGTGGTGAGGGGATGGAATGGGTTACCTAGTCATGTTGCTGAAGGAGACACTTCTTCACACAGAGAGTGGTGAGGGGATGGAATGGGTTACCTAGTCATGTTGCTGAAGGAGACTCTTCTTCACACACAGAGTGGTGAGGGGATGGAATGGGTTACCTAGTCATGTTGCTGAAGGAGACACTTCTTCACACAGAGAGTGGTGAGGGGATGGAATGGGTTACCTAGTCATGTTGCTGAAGGAGACTCTTCTTCACACAGAGAGTGGTGAGGGGATGGAATGGGTTACCTAGTCATGTTGCTGAAGGAGACACTTCTTCACACAGAGAGTGGTGAGGGGATGGAATGGGTTACCTAGTCATGTTGCTGAAGGAGACTCTTCTTCACACAGAGAGTGGTGAGGGGATGGAATGGGTTACCTAGTCATGCTGCTGAAGGAGACTCTTCTTCACACAGAGAGTGGGGAGGGGATGGAATGGGTTACCTAGTCATGTTGCTGAAGGAGACTCTTCTTCACACAGAGAGTGGGGAGGGGATGGAATGGGTTACCTAGTCATGTTGCTGAAGGAGACTCTTCTTCACACAGAGAGTGGGGAGGGGATGGAATGGGTTACCTAGTCATGTTGCTGAAGGAGACTCTTCTTCACACAGAGAGTGGGGAGGGGATGGAATGGGTTACCTAGTCATGTTGCTGAAGGAGACTCTTCTTCACACAGAGAGTGGGGAGGGGATGGAATGGGTTACCTAGTCATGTTGCTGAAGGAGACTCTTCTTGTCACAGAGAGGGGTTTGGAATTCTTGTGATGAAAGGCGCTACAGAAAGTGAATTGTATTGAAACAAGTTCCTGAAGGATAATTTGAGAGGCATGTGGCTATGAATGCCCTATCGATAACACCCAGACAGGAAAACACAAAACAATTGCTTATTGAAAAAACCGTGCAGTCTTTTATTTCATTTAAAAAGTGTTTCCATTTTCCAACAGGCATGAAATATACTGACACATAGTGGAAGGAGATCCACTTAAACATATTTACAGTACATCAGTATTATAAAGTCTTCCAACCCACAAAATCCTGCATATGCAGTCATATAAATAAACCAGCAATACTGAAATGTAGTAAAGTTATACATCCATTTGGAGTAAAATATACTTTTTAGCCCTTCTATTAGAATAATGAAAATGAAATCCCCAATTTAAGGAAACCATTCATATGAATATCAGTAAATCACAAGCCATAGAAAACAAATAAAATACAAATCTAGCCTTTGATTCATCACTGTTAACTCCCTGACTCTTTTTCCTAGAATGATTTGTAGATAACCCCTTACTCTCTTCGAATGTGAATTTGAAGACACTCCCTTGGCAGCCTGTATATTGTTTTTCAATCCTGGTCCTGGGGTCCCTCTGTATCTACTGGTTTGCATTCCAACTGAGCTCATAATTACTTAACTACACCCTTAATTGAACTAATATGTTGCAGATTTAAGGGCTTAGTTCAGTAATTGAGAGCTCAGTTGGAATAAAAACCAGAAGACGTTCAATGTATCTTTCTCTGTTTGGCCTATAAATGTATTTTTTTCTTTTAATAATAATAATAATAATAATAATAATAATAACAATAACAATAATAATAATAATAATAAAAATAATAAAATTAATAATAATAATAATAATAATAATAATAATAATAATAATAATAATAATAATAATAATAAAGATAACTGCAGTTAGCTGGTTTTGCTAAATAGTGTAATTTTTTCCCTTTTATTAAAAATATGTATTTATTCAACATCATAATACAAGATAAAACAAAACATGTTATAAATATGAATATAGATTAAAAAATAAAAAAACTGTAAACATGACATATAAATATTAAAGCAGCACTTATCCCAAAAGTGGAAAACAAATACACAAAAACGAGGATACTGCCCTGGCCACAGTGGTGCGATAGTGGTATGGTTTTGATAGCAACAACATGAGAGTGGATCCAGCAACCTGGGCAACAGCACGATGTGTCCACAAAAGACACTTGGCATCTGAGAAGTGGACACTGAGGATAATTAAGAGCTGACCTAGAGATGCTAAGATTATCCAATGCTCTAGTTACAACCCATCTAGAACACTGTGTGCAGTTTTGGTCAGCAGTAGGGGAGAATGCTGTGCTAACAAGGACCTTGAGGCCTTTTTCTCGTTCCCAAACTTTTGTTCGAAGGTTGCAAGAATGAACAGCTGGTAACAACCCACATAAACCTGCATATACAGTCATATCAGATTGCACCAATTTGTAGCCTTGGTGAATCAGCCAAGATCAAAAGCTCTAATAAAATCCATACGTGGTTTAGCGGGGATTAAACTGACCACATCCGTCTCCTGGTAAATTTTACTGGACTAACTGCTACAGCTTTTGTTCGTTTTCAGTTGAAACAGGAATAGAACAGTGCTTTTATTTTGAATTGTTATAAAATACGGTCAATTTCATATAAGTTCAAACATAAAAAGATATTCATGTAACACCCGAGAGCTCTGTCTATGGACAGCTGTGGCCAAAAGTTTTGCATCATCCTATAGAATGAACACATTGTGCTACATATAATGAAACCTGCTGAATAATGTTACCTTAACATATTGAATGACGTACCGCTTTGTAGTTTTCTTGTATACTAAAGGAAAAACCGACAAAAATTGGAAACATTTCAAAATCTCACATGACATACTGTACTACTATTATGGCTTCCGGTAGATGTTTGGTTGCGACATCATTTTGTAGTTTCTTTGACTACATGATGTTAAATATAAGACCTAAATTATGTTCATATAGTTAAAATTCTAAGAGATGCAAAACTTTTGTCCATAGCTGTATGTAGTTCTCTATATTATTAGTATAGCCGTAATAGTTATAAAACTAGTTAAAGGAATTTCATGAACCAAAAAAAAAAAGTTTTGGTTCTGTTGCGGTCAGCGTACATTTTTTTTTTCCGGAAACAGAAAATCCAGTTTCACTTCGGTGTCAAAATGCTGACAACGAAAAAAAAAACTGTGCTGAAGTCATTTGTCAGTAAACAGGAAGTGAAGTCACAGGCATTTCCTTTACAAATGGAACAGTTAACAGTAATGAGGACAAGGCCTGTGAGAAAACTGACAGGAAACAGGAAATGGACTGTAAGGGTAGGTGTGTGTATTACAGTTACATGTTCATGAACAGATGTTTACAGTAGAAATGATTTCCTAATAGTGGGTGAAAACTACCCAAACAAGCTACAAATTGTAGTAGTAACCATACATTATATATAGTGCTTCCAGTTAAAGTGCCTCCTTGCTTTACATTCAAAAACCAACAATGTGACTCCAAGTACCTGATCCATATTTTTAGGCAGTTTGTGCCGATTTGTTTGAAACCTGCACAGTTCTGGTTCATGAAAACAAGACACAGGGGTCCCTATGGCAGGGACAGTAGTGCTTTCTGTACGCAAACAACAATACATATAAATGATTAACAAACAGTCCCAGCGATTATACAGTCACATAGCATTTGAAGATGCAAACCCCAGTTGTCTCACGCCTAACAGCACCAAAACACTGATCGCCTCTCAACACTTCCTTTTCAGCAGTGTGTACGGAGAGATCTGTATTGTCCCGCTCCCTATTGGGTAGTTGACATCTTTTAAGCACCATCGGGTCAGGATTTATGCCCTGGTCCCCCCGCTAAAGAATCATCCTCCACGGAACACCACCTTGACATGCTGTGTCCCGCTCTTTATCAAGTCCCAGTGGACCTGGACAGGAGGAGCCGTGAGAAGACCGTGGAAGAACAAATCCCCCTTGATTTCCAGCCGAACCTCTTCTTATTTCTTGAAAAGTTCCTCGATTTGTTCAAACCATGCTATTCACTACAGCGTTTTTTTTATTTTTAGTACAGGAATTAACGTCCTACACCAGGAAGATCCCGAAATCAGTGTTGTCTAGCTGCCAGTCTGTGTCACGTTCCCCCGAGAAGGTCAAGTGGGCGTAGATCTTGTTCCCTTCCAGCACGCTCACCAGACTGACACAGTTCTTGGAAATAGGCTTCGTGCTGCTGTCTGTGGGTATGTCTATCGCGCACTCCAGTGCCACGCTGCGATCTCCGTCATCCGAATTGAAGACTGTGATGGTGACCCTGCCTGCAGCCTTGCACCGGGGGCCGGTGCACCTGACGTTCATCTGCAGGTACAAGTAGAACACGCCTTGCGCTTTGGTGTTCAGCATGTGTAAGTCATTGTCGTAGCTGAACTGGTCCCCCACAAAAGCTTGGCCCATTCCTTTGCTGCTTGACCATTCCATTGTCACGTTCTTGAGCAGCACTGAAAAAGAAAAAGGAATGTTATTATTATTATTATTTATTTATTTCGCCCTTATCCAGGGCGACTTACAATTGTTACAAGATATCACATTATTTTTACATACAATTACGCATTTACACAGTTGGGTTTTTACTGGAGCAATCTAGGTAAAGTACCTTGCTCAATGGTACAGCAGCAGTGTCCCCCACCTGGGATTGAACCCACGACCCTCCGGTCAAGAGTCCAGAGCCCTAACCCCTACTCCACACTGCTGCCCCATTAAGTGACAGACATTGCAAGAACAATGAAAAAAAATGAACACACACTTCAGCGTAACTGTCAGCCTCTGCCAGATATTTTATGAGCACTATGAGGTAGGCTATGCATGGCTCTACAGCTGTGGACAAATGTTCTGAATCACCTAGGATTGCACGGGGAATTAAAAAAAAAACAACTATATCTTTTACTTAACATAGTATCATCAAAGAAACTACAAAATGACTTCGCAAAAGTCTACCGGAAGGAAGCCATAATAGCAGTACAGTATTTCATGCTAGATTTCAAAATGTCACATTTTTCAATTGTTCGTTAAATATATGGGAAAACTACAAAGCGGTGTGTAATTCAGTATGTTCAGGTAGCATTATTCTGCAGGTTTCTTTCGACCTTATGAAGCAAAATTAGTTCATTCTATGGGGTGATGCAGTGCTTTTGGCCAGAGCTGTACGTGCTTCGGAAAGCAGAATAACGCCCTCTTGCGAATAATCTGGGCACTGCTGTCTAGTTCAATAGCTTTGACTGTGCTTTCCTATTTCTCTTTCAGCTTGAGATCCTAGCACATGCACAGTATTTGTATGCCTGCTTCAGTTGTTTATTCCTCTCTTATGTTTTGTATGTTGATGTTAACAACTAGGGCATGCATACCACAAGTAAAATCCAATACCGTAGTAAGGTATATTATTAGGAGTTGAAACTTACCAGTATTTCCCAGAAGATGGGCACAGTTCTGTAAGAAAGAAAGAAAAATAACATTTAAAAACAAATGTGGAGGCTGAGATTACAAACGCCTTTATAGGTACAAGAAAGGCTATTAGGTTCCTTAGCAAGCCATGGCTTTTACCCACAATTATTATTTATTTCTTAGCAGACGCCCTTATCCAGGGCGACTTACAATTGTTACAAGATATCACATTATTTTTACATACAATTACATTATTTTTTACACATTATTTTTACATACAATTACCCATTTATGCAGTTGGGTTTTTACTGGAGCAATCTAGGTGAAGTACCTCGCTCAAGGGTACAGCACCAGTGTCCTCCACCTGGGATTGAACCCACGACCCTCTGGTCAAGAGTCCAGCGCCCTAACCATTACTCCACACTGCTGCAACACTGTGGACTCTGAACTAACATTGCTGTGAAGTCCTGATTCGTTTGCACGCTGTCAGGTATCAGTATCATTATGGTAACACTGCAGTCATCAAACTACATAAGATACAATACAAAGATAACGGCAATCTACCAAAATGCAGTTTCGAGTCAACCATAATGGCATGACACGAGTGTACCTACAGACCAGCCAGAGGTGAAAGGTGCATTTCAACAATATTTGAATTGCAAACTATTACAGCCTATTACTGCACGCTTCTGGTTTTAACAGAGATGTAAACCAAGTGTACTTTTACTATAGGGTTGTATAAACGCTAGAGAAAACGTGAAGCACAGAAACAGCGCCTACTGTAATTACAACCAGGCAGCATCGAGCACAGAGATTACATAGAAAGAGTGAAGGGCTAAAGACTTTGGGGGTAATTGTATGTAAAAAAAAATAATGCGTAAAAAAATAATGTAATTGTATATAAAAATAATGTGATATCTTGCTAAGAAATAATATTAATAATACACAGTATGCCCACATCAGTATGCACAGATCTCAAAAGTACACCAGTATATATATATATATATATATATATATATATATATATATATATATATATATATATATATATATATATAAACACGTTTATTTGTCTACCTGGTATTTCAGAGCATCGTTTTAAGGATTCCTTTCTGGGTAGGCTGTCACTACAATTATAACTACAGAACCCCCCCGTTCTGAATCTGAAAGCAGCCACAGTGATGCAGAGAACGACATACCTGTCCAAAGGCAAGGTCCTTCTTTTGCTCCCTGTCGAGTTGCATCCCTTGTATTACGATAAAGAAGCAGACACACGCAGCAGCGACCGTGATGAAAAGTATAATTACAGATCCCACAAGGCATTTCTCCAGCCCTCTGCTGTGAGGATGTTTCTGCAAGCTTTCTGGGTTAATCGAAGTCATGTTTTTTTTTTCTTTCTTTCAAATCCACGCGCTCCAGATAGTTTAGCCTGCGATAGCAATCTGTTATGAATGAAAAGCGCCGGTTCTGGCTTGTCGGAAAGAAAAAGTCCTTTTTATAGAGTTGTGATAAGTCTCGTTCAGGCAGAGTTCCCGTCTCTGAATTGTCAAACTGACAGCAGCCTCTGTCAGACTAGTTTATATGTCACTGAAAAAAGGAAGCGTAGTGGATTTCCCCAGCGGTCAGAAACACACACACACACACACACACACACACACTCAAACACACACAGACAGACACACATACTCACAGAGAAAACCTTTCCATTCTCGCTGCTGTTGCGAAAATAGGACTCCGGGTGGCAGGATGTTGGAAAAGGAAAGAAAAATGGAAAGGATGCGGCTAAAATAGAGAATGAGAGATTAACCCTTAATGCCTAAGCAGTATTTATTTATTTATTTATGTATGTATTTAATTAATTTTATAATCAGAAAAGCTACTTCATTTAGGTAACTTGTACAAAAACCAAATTCTCCCATCTGCCAAGACATATGAAAGGATGTGGTTTGTGAGGCTGGATTTCAAAAATAAGAATACAGAGGGTTGGCTAAGCATGGTATCAGATACAGAAATGGGCATTACAAAGTTAAAATACAAGATGCCAGAGAGCTAAGACAGGCAGGGAGACAGGAGGAGGGAGGCTTTATTCAATTTGCTGGGGTATATCTAAATAAAACCACTGTTTAGATCTTAGATCTATTCTGAATTCAGCTTTTTTGAGTAGTACAGTATTTCATCTTTGGAAATGTCACATTTTTGAATTTTTATCAGCTTTTCCGTTAAGTATCTGGAAAACTACACAGCGGTGTGTGATTGTAACAGGGGGTACTAATAATGAGGCAGACACAGGGCATTGGGTGTCGACCTGCCATACAGATTTAATAACACAAGTGCTGACGCTGGCGTTACCAGTAATGGTAGCCCTAGTGTCACATTTAATAAAGAAAAACAAAACAAAACTAAAAATAAAAGCTTGCCACACAAATGGCGAGCGCTAGTCCCTCTAAAAGGAACGTCCCGCTCCAGGTTGGTCACAGCTGTACACTCAATGTTTTTATATATTTTATTAGTAAAATGAAAGGCCTTTGAGTCAAAACATTTGAATTCACTAGGCTTCTTTAAGTTTTTCTTAATGTAGCCCGCTTGAGTGTGTGCTAGTTGTGGGCGAAGTTTATAATTGACCAGATTCACTGTGGGGTTAATACTAAAAATAGCATATAAGAGTTGCTGAAGTGGGTGGGTAGGAATGCAGGTAGAAAGGGGGGTGCATGATACGGTACACTCTCGCAGCCTAGCCCATCAGTCTAATAACCCTCATTACACATGGACTCCAAGCACCGAAATATTACAGTCCCTAGTAAGTTTTAGTTTGAAGCTGTGAGAGTACTGGCAGGCTGAAACATGTACAGGAACTGTATTGCAACACACAGGATAGCATCTGGTTTGAATTCATTCCTGCGGCAATTAGCTGTGGGTCACTTAAATACAATACCATGGTAATAGTTTACTATTGAGAAAATAAAATCATGCAAGTTAGATTAGTTGATTTTTGATTGTTTTTTTTTCTGGTGTGGTAACTTGTGTTGCATCCCCCTATAGAATGAACTCATTTTGCTTCATAAAGTCGAATGAAACCTGCTGAATAATGTGACGTTAACATACGGAATTACATACCGCTTCATAGTTTTCCATCATCCTGCCTAGTTTTCCATATACTTAACCAAAAACTGACAACAATTGAAAATGTTTCGAAATCTAACAATAATTTCAATACTTCCGATGGCTTCATAGTTTCTCTGATTACACAGTGTTAAATAAAAGATCTAAATGATGTTCCTATAGTTTTTTTCTTATTCCCCCTACAAGTCTTGTTTTTGCTTACTTAGGGAATGAGACAGTGAACTCTATATCCTGCGAGTCAAAGTGTTAGCTTGAGCTCCAGTTGGATTACTCATATATATACACGCTACTGCCCTGCACCCTAGTCATGTTTCTCATTTCTAGTCATTGCTTTTCCCAGTTTCTGATTTTGTGGAATAAACATTTCAATGTGGGGAATGTTTCCCTTCTGCTCTCTGCCCTGGGCATTTTGAAAGTACTCCCACAGTCTGGCAGCCACCAGCACAACCCTTCTGATTACTGGCTATGATCGGAAACTCATTTAGAAAGTCAACAACTTACCCAGGCTCAAGCACATTGTTTTGCCCTTTAGTTTCTGTATACAGAAACTCGCTGATTCCCCCATCTCAGTTCCCCTTTGAAATTCTCAAAGCAGAGAAAGGAATTTTAAAATCCAGCTACTGTAGATTCCTAAAGGTCAAATGACATATGCTCACCAAAAGAGTGATGTAATACAGATTTGATAATACAACCTGTGCAAAAAATTTAAATATCGTCGAGCAGCATTGCATGTTGCGTTACTATCAGTGAAGTGACTTTAGAATCACTTGCACATGCACCATATACTGCTTTAATAATGCAATGATTTTGGCGTACAATGGTTCTCTATTGTCTAAGGGATAATGGTAGTATAAAGGAAACTATAGCAGTATGAAGCTGCTAGGATAGTTCCTAGGATGGTTCCACCTTAGTTAGATCTGCCCATTTCTGACACCAGTGGCTTCACAGTGATAGGAACCCATTCACACTTCTTGGTAATGAATTGCAGTAGCACGCCACCATATTTATTACAAGGAAACATAATCAATGTAAGGGGCTATGTTTTGCTGTTCTAGGGTTACCATGTGACACTGGGACAGTTTGGGGCAGTTCAGGCTTATTAACTCACACCCCCAATGCATTCTGGGAAGTGTAGTCCTGCTTCTCTCCAAGAACAGAAACAAGGTAAAGGTATGAGGCAGCGGTGTGGAGTAGTGGTCAGGGCTCTGGACTCTTGACCGGAGGGTCGTGGGTTCAATCCCAGGTGGGGGACACTGCTGCTGTACCCTTGAGCAAGGTACTTTACCTAGATTGCTCCAGTAAAAAACCCAACTGTATAAATAGGTAATTGTATGTAAAAATAATGTGATATCTTGTAACAATTGTAAGTCGTCCTGGATAAGGGCGTCTGCTAAGAAATAAATAATAATAATAATAATAACAACCGGCCAATCTGAACCCATTATGTTGCCAACGTTGCCATGTCCGTCAGGATGATAGACCGCTGTGCTAACGCCATTTTCCTGTTACTGGATGCTTCTCAGTGTCACACAAGTGCAAAAGACTCTCAGCGTTAGCCTCCCGTTCAGATAGGTCTGAGATGGTAAACATGGTTTATTTATTTGTTAATCTACACGCAGTGTCATGTGACTGATGAAAAGTGCTTCTGTCTGGAAGACACCGATTTGAAATGCACAAAGAAAATACCCCTGTGGATGTTGTGGTTTTAGGGTTGTTGCCTGCATTGTATCTGTAAGCTTGTTATTGAAATATTAGAAGGGGGAAGTGAAATTCTTACAGCACAATACTGTTGAATATTAGTGATATCCACTAAGACCTCCTGCTTTGGTATTCTTAAAGATATAGTTAGTAAGGTTTTCAAATCCATCTTCATTATAATACCAGTGGATTACTCAAGCAGAATTATCATACCCTTGCATCATTGTTACTTCCCATTGAAAAGCCATGCAAACTAATCTTTTGCACAATCCAACCTTATCCCTTTTCTGATACGAGTTCTTACATTTGCAGTGCGAACATATTTTCACATGAAGTACATTGGAACTCTGCATCATAACCAGTGGTGTCTTAAAGTACCGGAATTCAAATCTACATTTTTCTAAAACAAAATTGAGGTCACATTTAATAGGTAAATGCGTCTTGCATTTACCTATTAGTCAGTCCTGCCAGATTGGCGTTTTTCCAGCTAAATGTGGCTTGTTTTGAAATCATCTAGCAGGTTAACGTTTGGTGGTTTGGTTATTTTTTGGCTATTTTTATCATGCATGTTTTTTTCTGTTCCTTTCGATTATGACATCACCAGCGCAGAACTTCAATCTCCACGATGCCCTGTAGTTAGTGTTTCACATCCTCCCCCCTGTCTTTTTCTCCTGGAGCTCTGCATCCAGTAAAACTATGAATCACACAAATGCCCAGTTATTTTTATTTTCTACATTCATCGCCAATTTAAGAACAATTTAACTGTACACTACATTATGAATATTTTTTATTTTATTTTTTCCCCTGGATTAGATTTAAAAACAGCGTTTCTGGTAATGTTAAGTTGTGAGGAAACCACAAGCAAAAGCAGCTAAATAAAGAGTTGATCACATTACTAACCAGTGTCTTTTTTATTTGTATTTTCAATAAATGTGTAGCACTTTTGTAATGAATACTCACTCCAATCCCCTTTAAACCCACGTTTATGGCCACAGTCGTAGGATGCGCTTCTACTAAAAAATTGCAAAAGCCTACCAGGAAGGAAGCCATAACAGCAGTACAGTATTTCATGCTAGATTTCGAAATGTTACATTTTTCCATTTTTGTCAGTTTTCCATGAAGTATATGGAAAACTACAAAATGGTATGTATGTCAATATGTTAATGTGACATTATTCAATTGGTTTCATTCAACCTTGTGAAGCAAAACAAGTTAATTCTGTCGGGTGATGCCACACTTTTGACCTAGTATGTGCATCTACAGACCACATTAAACATTTCATGTGGTTTACTTTTTAGCATTGCACTTAGTTCAGCTCGGATCTATTAATGTTACAGAAAGGTTCTAAGTCCTGTATTTTTAAACTCAGTTTGGCTTTTGAATATATAAATGTTACACTACAGAAGTCTGTGTTCTCTAATACCAGATAGCCAGTGCAGGTGTTCAAATTCTCAGAGTAACATTCTTCTGTGTGGAGAATGATTTTTAATCTTTTGTTGGGTTCCAAAACACTAGTCAGCTACATACCTCGACTGTGTATTCAACAGTGAAAATGACGCAAAATACATGCAATCTATGGAATCTTTTAGACAGTCAGAGACAGAGCAGACCACAAGAATTAACCCTTTAAGGCACACAAAGAAATTAGCAGTTGTTCAAACGGTTTCTTTTTCAAATCCATTTTGAGAGCGGCTCGAGCATCGCGAGGAGGACACTGACCGTGTGGATGACCAGATCCAACCCGTCAGTACATTTTAAACCGTGTTTCATGCACCCCCTCATTGGAAAAATAAGAAAGCTGGCATCATCTGTATATGTGGGACACATATGTCCCTTGTACATAAAAGGGTTAAATGGTTAATATGTTTTCCTTAGAATGGTGTGTGCTATGTGTTAAGGGAAATAGTACCAGAAAAAAACTGTGAAAAGAGGAGTGTTCTCCACTGCCTCTTTCAAAAGGCCTCTGAGTGTGACTGCAAATGGTTAAAAAATAATAATAATGAAACTGATGCCATTTCCGTAGGCTTGCCATGATACAGACCCAACAGGAACTCTGTCTCTGATTGGCTGGACTGAAACACTGATGTCACAGTCTACCTGCATGGAGCTGCATGTGTTTCCACAGATGGCCTACAAAGATACCACGAAATGTTCCTGTCAGGACAACTGAGGATGTCGGCCCTTTTTTTTTTTTTTAAAGTAACAAAAATGCTTATTCGCTGCCAAACATGAACTACTTTAGATGTGTAATGGCTGCAGTATAGGATGCTGACCTTAGGTTTAGGGTTTCGGTGTTGGGAGAGGATAATTCATTGTTTTATTAACAATAATATGACAACCAATCAGAGTGCAGTGTCCTGACAGGAACGTCTGGTTGTACCTTTGTAAGGACAGCTGTTTCCACTCATAAGCAGTTCCCTCGACTCCTTACCAGACGAAAACACATTTAACCCCTTCAGGTTCACAAGGAACTGAGCAGCTGTTCAAACGTTTTCTTCTTAAAATACAGCTACGGCCACAAGTTCAGAATCACCTAGAATTTTAGGGCAGCAGTGTGGAGTAGTGGTTAAGGCTCTGGACTCTTGACCGGATGGTCATGGGTTCAATCCCAGGTGGGGGACGCTGCTGCTGTACCCTTGAGCAAGGTACTTTACCTAGATTGCTCCAGTAAAAACCCAACTGTATAAATGGGTAATTGTATGTAAAAATAATGTGCAGCCTGTCATCAGTCTGTCATCTTTAAAATGCTGTCAAAAGGAAAAATGAAAAAAAAAATGACTGGATGTATTTTAATGCATCCCCTGTTTCATTGTAGGCATCGGAGCGAAAAACATTTCCATCGCTCACACTTACCAGTTCGTAGTTCCATCCGGCAGTGAAATAAAGCGTGTCGCTGTGAACACGGAGTTCTGTGTTGCTTAGCAGAGCCAGAGAGCACAAACAAAGTGTTCGTGTCAAGGAAACACACCCTGGAGGTGTGATTGAGTCAACAGTGCGATGTGGGATGTGTGTTTCAAAAAGGAAACTGTCTTTGCATTAAGACAGTGTAATTAGTCACAAATAAACACTGACGTTTGTTAACTGTGTTGTTTCCCCCTTCCGTTTGGGTGAAGACGCTGCTTCTCACCGGAAAGCTCTAGATGAGTTAACAGAATCACATTGGGGACCTGTTGCGGGGACAGTAGTCATCCATACAATGTTTTGAGAAGTCCTGCTTTTTGACACCAACCCATTTCAGGTTCCTGACGTTGTTTTGTGATGAGAATGAACTGGCTCTTACTCCGACTCAGGCACAGTCTCATCAATACCACTAAACTGGAAGATCACACCAATCACACCCTCCACCCTCCGGGTCACACCCTCACACCCTCTCACCCTCCAAATCACACCCTCCCAATCACACCACTCACATCACCCCCCCCCCCCACCCTCCAAGTCACACCCTCATACCATCCTACCCTCCCAATCACACACTCACACCCTCCCAATCACACCATCACACCCTTCCACCCTCCCAATCACAGAACTCACACACTCCACCCTCCCAATCACACCCTCACACCATCCCACCCTCCCAATCACACACTCCATCCCACCCTCCCAATCACACACTCACACCCTTCCACCCTCCCAATCACAGAACTCACACACCCCACCCCCCCAATCACACCCTCACACCCTTCCACCCTCCCAATCACACACTCACACCCTCCCACCCTCCCAATCTCACCATCACACCCTTCCACCCTCCCAATCACAGAACTCACACACCCCACCCCCCCAATCACACCCTCACACCCTCACACCCTCCCAATCACACACTCCACACTCCCAATCACACACTCACACCATCCCACCCTCCCAATCACACGATCCCACCATCCCACCCTCCCAATCACACGATCCCACCATCCCACCCTCCCAATCACACGATCCCACCATCCCACCCTCCCAATCACACAATCCCACCATCCCATCCTCCCAATCACACACCCCACCCTCCCAATCACACAATCCCACCATCCCATCCTCCCAATCACACACCCCACCCTCCCAATCACACACGCCCACCCTCCCAATCACACACTCACACCATCCCACCCTCCCAATCACACGCCCACCCTCCCAATCACACGATCCCACCATCCCACCCTCCCAATCACACAATCCCACCATCCCATCCTCCCAATCACACACCCCACCCTCCCAATCACACACGCCCACCCTCCCAATCACACACTCACACCATCCCACCATCCCAATCACACGCCCCCTCCCAATCACACGATCACACCATCCCACCCTCCCAATCACACCACTCACACCCCCCACCCTCCAAATCAGACATTCACCAAAATCTGACAGTGTACCACTTTCTGACATTACACGGGTCAAGTTTTGGTATGCTGGCCCTCCACCGGGAGCACAATACTACACCTCCTAAGTACCTGCCTGCTTATTTTCAGGCAGGTGTTCCTCATTACACTAGTGTCAGTGCTAGTCATCCTGGTCCTAATTCCAAGCCCCACGGTAGGGGGGATGTAGTCCTGCTAGCCATTTAACCCCAGGACTACATTTTCCTTTTTCATCCCCTCTACTCTGTTACAATATATACAAAACAGACTTCTGGTATCATTTTGTTCCCCCATATTGAACAACATTATAAGCCAGTGTTATATAGATTACAGTATACAGCCCATTTGAAGGTCGCAGTGAGGTATAACCTCCTAATTTTCTTTGACAGAATGCAGAATGCATGCAGTGACATAGTGTATTTACAGTGGGTATACAGTTGTGTTCTCTCAATGCACTTTCACTACAGGGGGTAGATGTTACCTGTCTCACTGCCACATTCTGTTTGGACATTTTTCACATTTTATTTCATTTTTTTTTTAGAATTAATTCGAACCCCTTTTGTTGCATTTCTAGACAGCAGATACGCAGTACGGCTGCTTATGTCTACCCCAGCACTGCAATTATCTACAATATAAAAATGCACTGAGGAGAAAGTCAAACTTCAAAATCTATGACAAATATTCGTCTGACACATTCTTAAATCAGGGATCCTCAGATAGCAGTGATGCAATATCCATGAGCCATTTCCACTGACATCTCTAGCCAATGACGACATCGTCTTGTGAGAGTGACTCATGCACACTGATCTGGAGAAATTCCTGTTGTGCCGTAGGAGTAAAACTTGAAGGAATCAAATATGTTTGCTGTGCTTAGGTCGCCATCTAGTGGCTAGTAATTATTTATTTTTTATTATTATTTATTTCTTAGCAGACGCCCTTATCCAGGGCGACTTACAATCGCAAACAAATACATTCAAGTGTTACAATACAATTCATACAATAAGAGCAAGAAATACAATAATTTTTTCAAGTGTGACAAACCACAATTCAATAATACAGCAGATAATAGTGAAAGTTACATCAGGATATGATTAAATAGTGATAGTTACATCAGGATATGATTAAGTACAAAATACTACAGGTTAAACACTTGGCAGATTACAATATTCTGAAGTACAGGATTAAATGTAGTAAAATAGGGGGCAGATAAGAGCAAAATAAAGCATATTTAAATGAAGGGTGATAGTGTCCCAGGATACAACAGAGGAGTTCTACAGGTGCTGTATGAAGAGGTGAGTCTTAAGGAGGCACCGGAATGTGGTCAGGGACTGGGCAGTCCTGACATCTGTAGGAAGGTCGTTCCACCACTGCGGAGCAAGGGTGGAGAAGGAGCGGGCTCGGGAGGCAGGGGAGCGTAGTAAGTGCATTACGATTAACAAGATACTGAACATACAGCTCTTTGAAGAAGTGGGCTATTTTTAACTTCATTATTTAACTGACAAATTCTCTCACTGTTGACCCTTCTAAATATTAACACATATACCAAGAAGATCTTGGTTAAAACTCCACAAGGACTGAGTCGTCATCATCAGGCCTTGTTTCATATTTTGATGATATCCTGGTTTATAAAGGGAACCGTTTTTTTTGTCGACATTTTGAAATAACTGTTAGCTTCGTATTTATCTGCAGCAATGAGAACTCACTATATTAAACGACTCTGCATGTCTTTCACATATGCCACAAGCTAAAGAAGTCACCAGTCAGAAGGAAAATAGGAGGCACTTTTTTACACAGAGAATTGTGAGGGTCTGGAACCAACTCCCCAGTAATGTTGTTGAAGCTGACACCCTGGGATCCTTCAAGAAGCTGCTTGATGAGATTCTGGGATCAATAAGCTACTAACAATCAAACGAGCAAGATGGGCTGAATGGCCTCCTCTCATTTGGAAACTTTCTTATGTTCTTATGTTCTTATGTTCTTATGAAACTAAGTGACAGGAACGTTTTACCTCCAGGTCAAGGTGACAGAATACCGCTGCTGTTCTCACAATTGGAGTCGATTCAAAATGAATAAACTTTTGCACAAATTAGTTCTTGTTCTCTGAAACAGAAGGTCATGACTCCAATCAAAAATGTGTCTCTTATTGCTGTGTATGTAGTTACTTAGTAAATACATGTGTGATTACACACAATTACAATGTTATTTGCATAGTTACAATTTTTACATGATGTAAACCTATCCCTAACCCTATCTCAAAATCTAACCCTTACCCTTTTCTGATACAACTGTATACCACACACACACCACATATATCATACAAAAAGATTTACACATTAAGTGCATTGTAACTATGCATAATACCATTGTAATTATGTGTAAGTACACATCTATTTTACTATGTAACTACTATGTAAATACACAGTAATTACAGACGCTTCATGTAAAGTGATACCCAAAAATGTAACAATACTCTATCAAGTACAAAGTTGGTTGATTATATTTGAACTGGAAATGTTTAAAACAGTCAACTAAAATAGTCTTTTTGTCACTGATGAGACTGTGCTACAATTCCTGTCACCACAGCACCCAAGGGACATTGTGGCCCTGGAGAGAGTCCACCAAAGATCAAGCAGACTAATTCCAGGGCTTAAAGGAATGAGATATGAAGACGGGCTGAAATAACTGAATCTATAGCCTAGAACAAAGAAGACTCAGGGAGGCCATGACTGAAGTCTTTCAAATCTTAAAAGGAATTGACACAGTTAACCCTGACCAATACATTCAATGTAGCACAGAAACCAGGACCAGAGGACACAGCTGGAAAAGAAGTGGAGATAGACTCAGGACAGAGGGAAGGAGACTCTTCTTCACACAGAGAGTGGGGAGGGGATGGAATGGGTTACCTAGTCATGTTGTTGAAGGAGACTCTTCTTCACACAGAGAGTGGTGAGGGGATGGAATGGGTTACCTAGTCATGTTGCTGAAGGAGACTCTTCTTCACACAGAGAGTGGGGAGGGGATGGAATGGGTTACCTAGTCATGTTGCTGAAGGAGACACTTCTTCACACAGAGAGTGGTGAGGGGATGGAATTGTTTACCTAGTCATGTTGCTGAAGGAGTCTCTTCTTCACACAGAGAGTGGTGAGGGGATGGAATGGGTTACCTAGTCATGTTGCTGAAGGAGACTCTTCTTCACACAGAGAGTGGTGAGGGGATGGAATGGGTTACCTAGTCATGTTGCTGAAGGAGACTCTTCTTCACACAGAGAGCGGTGAGGGGATGGAATGGGTTACCTAGTCATGAGGCTGAATCACTGGGATCCTTTAAGACCTGACTTGACCAAGGCTGCTAGGAACTGGACAAGCTTAGTAATCTTCCTCATGTTCTAATGCTCTCTGTATACAGTAATGGCTGTCGTATCACATATCAGAATGCATTATTCTGCTTTCGATTTAAAATGGAAGTTCTTAGGAGTTCTCAGGAACAGAAGACTAAGCAGTTGTAACAGGGAAATTTAGTTTAGTTGTTTGTTTGTTTGTTTTTACTGCCCTATCAATACACCTTTTGTTGAAATGTATACGGTGTAGTAACGCTTTGCAATCATTTTTGCTATTCTCTGTCAAACTGAACGATCAAACCGTTCGAGAAAGCAATGTTTTGAGAAAATAAAATAGTTTACTACAAGCGATCTATAGAAAAAAGAGTTTAAAAGAACATAGGCAAAAAACCCCAGCCAGTTCTTTACAGGGTTATCAAGAGCAGACGTTTCTTTAGCTACTGCTAGACTTGTGCAGCTTGTGGTTTCTCAACCTCACTTATAAAAATATCAGGTCCCTGTCTTAACTATTTTTAAACCACTGTGGTTTCGATTCTTAGCAACGTGTAAAGATAGCTCTGAGAGCTGCAGGGCTGCAGTTTTGTGTTACAAAGTGTTCTGCATGTACAGTTCACTAGACTGTCCATTGGAAAGTTTGTATTAATGAAATACTGTATTAAAACAATCTGTATTAAAACACACAAGTTAGTTGTATCAAACACTTCTGTGTTTTTTAACCAGTGTTTTTTTTAGTTATAGTTATTAGTTTAATTTTAGTTATAGTCATCATTACAGTTAACTAAAGATCATTTTAGTTATTATTTAGTTATTATCACAGTTAACAGAGTGGTTATGACTTTGAAATCTGCTGAGGTAAAAATATCCAGGCTCTACATCTCTTCACAGTGCACTCCTTCGGACAGCCGACCACAAACCTGTATTGATCAGAGATTACCATTTATTAGCCAAGGCTTGCTGTACAGCCCTCCACACACTTCAGTACGAGTCACATAGATTCTGTGTGCTGGAAACAAATAGTAGAAAGCAGGCTGTTTATTTCAGCTTGATTTTTACTGAACAATTTACAAAAGCTATATTTCGTTTTTTACATTAAACTAACTTGAGGAAAAATAATTAAACCGTTTCATTTGCAGTTGTAAATGTTTAAGCAGAACCTCAATGCCTGATGAAAACAAGGCATATAGAAGGGTTGAATATATAAGCAACTTGCATGATAAAGATCCTACACACATTAAAAATTTTCTCAAATAAACCGCAGCATATGAAAGTGTATTACACAGACTTTCATAGCATAAATTTACAGGAAAAAAAAAATATGCACAGAACAAAACTACAGATAGTAGAACAGAACTAACTTGCACTTATTATTCGGAGTCTGAGGCCCGCCCCTCTCCTGTGTCAGCTCAGCCGGACTCAGAGTCACTGGAAGGCAAGGCAGACGGGCCTGCTTCGTCCTGCCGCGGAGACTTCAGCCGTCCATCAGGGTATTGTGCACAATATTCATTAAGCAAGAAGACTAGGAATAGATTTTACTGAGGCAAAAATCTAATTTTTGTCTAAACCCCCCATCCCTGCATATCCTGTTCTGCTGGGACTGGTGCTGACACTGCTGGGACTGGTAACACTGGTGCTGCTTCTGCTGGAACTGGTAAGACTGGTGCTGCCACTTAAAAACATTGATTTAGAAGGCTTTACTTTAAATAGAGTTTGCCAATCCTCCTATGGCCTGATCTATGGAAACGCTGTAATACTTCCTCCTGGATCATGTCTCTGTGGACATATAGCAGGACAAGGCCATTCAGTCCATATAGCAGGGCAAGGCCATTCAGTCCATATAGCAGGACAAGGCCATTCAGTCCATATAGCAGGGCAAGGCCATTCAGTCCATATAGCAGGACAAGGCCATTCAGTCCATATAGCAGGGCAAGGCCATTCAGTCCATATAGCAGGACAAGGCCATTCAGTCCATATAGCAGGGCAAGGCCATTCAGTCCATATAGCAGGGCAAGGCCATTCAGTCCATATAGCAGGACAAGGCCATTCAGTCCATATAGCAGGACAAGGCCATTCAGTCCATATAGCAGGGCAAGGCCATTCAGTCCATTTCAACTGGGGGGAGAGAGAGACTCAGGACTGGGTACTGGACCAGTGTGATTTACTAACCCTGTGGATGGCACACTGTACCCTGCGGTGTTTTAATGCATACACATCTGAGTAATTAGTAACTAGGAAACTCATCTCGTTCCCAGTATCAAACTGGGGCTGCAGCCGGTTCCACCTGCAGTCTGCAATCCACTCTGACCTTGAGTCACAGATTGCCGGCGAGCATACCGGTTCTGTAGAACTGCTGTTTATAAATGAATTCTCCAACCTTCATTTTCCTGACAGTATAACATACCCACATATATTTTATTTCTGCTGTCAGATTTAAAACCCACCTCTCTCTTTTGTATCCTTCCCATTGGACGATCATTAGGTAACTTCCAGCATCAGTGTGCGGAGATGTAGTTCTATCTGGGGCTGACAGACAGACAGACAGACAGACAGACAGACAGACAGAGTCCCAGTTAAAAATGGTTGCAGTGCCATTGCCTACCACTAGAGAGCACTATGTCACTACTGTTTAAGCAATCGCATATTTATTGAGCTGCGTGAACCTACACAGCTCCCTTGTTCACTGCAAACTTGGCACGTCCTTTGATTATCTTGAACTATATACAACTCTGCGAGAGTGCAGCTATTCGGCAACAACAATGGGAAAGCAGGATGATCTCAGTCGAGACATTGTCCCTGAAAACGCGTCTCCCTGGTGTTTCTTGAATAGCACAATACCACAGACTGCTGACCTTTCCACTTCTACAGCTCCGGCCAAAAGTTTAGCACCACCTAGAATTTTAGGTCACGTTTTTCTTTTTTTTTATTAAGTAGATGGAAAACTACAAAGCGGCGTGTAATTCGATATGTTAACATTTATTAAGCAGGTTTCATTCGAATTTAATGCAGCACCTTATCAAGACCACTGACTGTGTAATAATTCTGTCGCTTGTGTAAGGCAGATATGGCTGTCGTGAATGGATTAGGTGTCTAATACATCCTAATAAGTACTGTATGTGCACGCATTGATCTGTGTTAATACGTGTTTGCATAAGAGGCTATATCTCACTGTGACCTTCAAATGGGCTATATACTGTAATCTGGATTACACTGGCGGAAACAAAATGATACCAGAAGTCTGTTTTGTATATATTAATATTGTACGTGTATAACGTATGTTTAATATAATCTATCTATCTATCTATCTATCTATCTATCTATCTATCTATCTATCTATCTATCTATCTATCTATCTAGTGTCTTAATGTGCACTAGTCTGAAATGTGTTTTTTTAAATACACGTACTGGCACTGGAACCAATTTTAAAGTGGGGGTGCTGAAAGCCATTGAACAAAACTGTAACCCCTTTCTATGATGGAAGCCATGCCGCACCCCCAGCACCCCTAGTTCCAGCGCCCCTAAAGAGGGGGGGGGGGGGGGCAGGATGTGGACTCTGCAGACAAGGTAGAGGCGGGACTGCATCATGTATTTTGGCAGCGTGTACTGAGAGATCACATGAAATAATCAAAATAGCCTACAGTTACTATAAGTGGGAGTGACTTGCAGCTTCACGGAAAGCGATCTCCGGAGGGGGTTTTGAATTGCAGGGAAAGTGCAGTCTCTGTATATGGACTACTGGAGCGGGGCTGCGGTCTGTGAGGGGGGGGCAACGTTTCAGGACACAACGTCAAGCAGTTGTCAGAGAAGACGCGCAACAACACAGCAACAGTTTCAATAAACCGTGACAGTGCTGGTGCGAGTCAGATAAATGTTCCGAGTCTCGGGAGAAAGAAAATCCTAAGGAAAGATAATTGTGGGAAGTGATGGCGTATTAGAAAGTGAAAGTGTTCACGGGACAGTAATGGAAGCAACTCCTGTTCGGGACTCGCAATAACATTGCATTATCTCGTCGTATTCCCGTCTGCGTTTTGATTCGTACTCCGCCGTGCAAACATGAAGCTGTTTGAAACATTGAAAACAATATAAACTAACAAACAAACAAAAACAGTGTCGCCTGTTGTTTAAGATTTATGTTTCTGGAAATGTATCCAAGTTAAAAAAAAACTTGGACGAGGTTTAAACAGTATACCAGCACTTGCCGGTACGTCTTTGGAGGCTAAACACAAACATCTGTAGCAAGTCGAAGTGAGATTGTAACTGCAGTATTAAGACATGCAGAACTGTAACTACAGCCGGACCGCAACTGGCGTCCTTACCCGGGATGGTGAACTCGAGCTCCGGCAAGGGTGCCCAGGTGGAGTCGATGTTTCCAAAAAGAATGGAGCAAGCAAACCAGAAGCTGACATTCCCAATAAGAAACGCGGTCAGAGGAAAATGCTGGTGTCTCTGGACGTGGCGTGCCTTATCGTAGGTAAAGAGCAGCTACCATTCCTATATGATTTCAATCATCATGTATTTTTTTTAGCTTGGCGCTTAGAGAAGTATGTTTCTTATACAGAATTATTTTCTCGCATACAAACAGGTTGCTATGTAAGTAATTCTTTTCACTTTTGGTCTGTTTGGTGCGGTCTTGTGTATAGTATTGGCTTTTAATGCATTTGTAACAGTGCAGTGTTATAATATATCTGCTTGAGAGAGGAGTGCAATCCGTGACATTTCAATAAACAGACCGTGTGTAAATTGAATACATGTATCTGATGCCACAGTTTCCACTTCAAGGAGTTTACAAGATTGAACAGCTGAGAACCCTATTATTAACATTAGGCTGTATTATAGATACGAACGGACACGTAATTACAACTGAAAAAAATAAATAAATACAAATTTGGGGGCTGTCAGCGGCTGGCGCACGTGCTTTGACTGTACAGCAGCTGCTGGCCCGTCCTGGGATTTCTGTCATTCCAACTTTGACAAACTTCCCAAAGGAAAACTATGCAGAGGGGGGGAATGGTAACGACAGAATACGTGCCCCCCCGGAGGGGGTGGGAGGGGGGAGCGAAGTCAAGTGTAGCATGGTCATGTCTTACATGACGTTATTCCACAGTCCAGTAGCACTGTGGGAGACTCCGAGTAACTTACTCACAGTACTTAACGTAATCCGTTTCAAATACAATTGTAGGTCTAGGAAAACGCGCGAATATATTACTTATAACCTACAATGGTTTCATTCCTGAGGACTCATTGACCTCCGTAATGTGTTTTTTTTTAGGTATCCCATTTCAAAGGTTTGAAAAACACGAAAAAAACCAACTAAACAAGGGCAGTCTGTGGTCTTAGGTACAGCACAGCCAAAATACAAAATATTGATGATGTGTTTCAAACATGCGACACATTTACAAGCAGAAAACTACTGAAGCGTTGTCACAGTGTAATCAGTAATCCGGTAAATGTAATCGGTAATCTGTATGACTCTTGTAGACAAAAAGATCGGAGAGCTGTGGTTTGATGGCTTACAGCTTGTGCCAATTAAACTACTCAGTGTCAGTTCAATAATCTGTAACTCTTAGTAACTCTTAAATGGAAAATGCTGCAATATAACAATGGATATTGGATTTAAGGCTGACTGAATGATTTCTGGTGTCACTGTGTGAAATGCCATGCATATAGTTAGGAAAGTAATATGACTTCATCAGTGTGAGTGAAGATCTCAACTGTTTGTAGCCCTGGGGTAATACGCTTTGAAACAGATGTCACAACAAAAGTAGTGCCGTTTCTTCATAAATATACACGTCTTTCACGTTTACTCATTCTTAAAATGTTCCAATACTTTTCTTAACCCATTAAGTTCCCAAATCAATTTTTCTTTGAAAAAAAAAAATCAGCTGTATGATTTAATTTGATACATTTAGACTTAACTTTTGCGGTTTTAATAATAATATAGTTAAAGAGAAAATTTAAATAACAGCTAGATGCCATTTAAAAATGAAACAGAAAGAAAGTAGCCTGGCCCTAAATGTGACACTTAATGGTTTAAGCGATTAATTTGATTTATTTTATTGACTCCTCAGCCTTGCAAAATATAAAGCGGTATTTACTGTATGTAGCAGCACTGCAGCAAGCTTAAGAGAAATCCACTCCAGCTGCTACACTCATGCACTATACACGTTCTGCCTACAATACCCGTACTCAATGCTACACTCTGAGTCCAGGGTAGCCTCTGTACAGTGTACTTGTGCAAGATGAATAACGTGTAACATTTCAAAATGTTGTGTTGAAAGAATGACCTTTTGGGGGCACTTGACTTTATAACAGCCCTGGTTGATATTCCATTTTGTTTAGCCCCTCCTCCTCCTCCTCCTCCTCCTCCTCCTCTTCCCCCCCTTTGAAACCAGCGTGCTGTCTCCTGAGACACTAGAATGAACAGATCACACGGTTAACTTATTATTTTTTCGATATATAAAAGGGAATTCTTTTTTTTGTTCAGTTGGGATATTATTGCACTCAGCCAACGTTAAAGTAAATCATGAACATGCTTATTAAGATTTCAAAAGACTTTTAGAAAATATACAATTAGAACTGTGCTTGCTTTTACAACATTTGATAACAAGTCTAAACTCTAGTCCTACTTGGCAACGCGTTCCTCACCTGCAACGCGGTCACTGCAGAGTTTAGTGAGTCGAGGTTCGCTAACAATAAAAGTCAGTCTGGTCAAGAAGAGCCTCCTTGTTACAAGCATCTCAATGCTCACAGCGTATTTTTTCTCGTTCATACATGACAGCTAATCGTGCTCAAACAAGACAAGATCTGGACAATATGTTAGAAACCCAGCCACATGTAAACGCACGCTTCTGTGGTGCTGTTCTTTGCCAGTTTCATCCCTGAAGCTGAGGCTGTTATATAAGTTGCATCTGCCAGTTGCTGGTGTTCTGTTGGTGGGTGCTTCTGTATGTAAGACTAAACAAATACTGATCTTTTAAATGGCAATTCTTGAGAACACCTTTTACTAACGGTGTGACCCCCAAAATATAAGAACATAAGAACATTTACGTCAGGTCTTAAAGGATCCCAGTGATTCTATTTTTCCATCCCTTCACCACTCTCTGTGTGAAGAAGAGTCTCCTTCAGCAACATGACTAGGTAACCCATTCCATCCCCTCCCCACTCTCTGTGTGAAGAAGAGTCTCCTTCAGCAACATGACTAGGTGACCCATTCCATCCCCTCACCACTCTCTGTGTGAAGAAGAGTCTCCTTCAGCAACATGACTAGGTAACCCATTCCATCCCCTCCCCACTCTCTGTGTGAAGAAGAGTCTCCTTCAGCAACATGACTAGGTGACCCATTCCATCCCCTCACCAATCTCTGTGTGAAGAAGAGTCTCCTTCAGCAACATGACTAGGTAACCCATTCCATCCCCTCACCACTCTCTGTGTGAAGAAGAGTCTCCTTCCCTCTGTCGTAAGTCTATCTCTGCTTAATTCTCAACTGTGTCCTCTGGTCCTGGTATTATGGAAGATTACAAAGCGGTGTGTAATTCAATATGTTAACATTATTCAGTAGGTTTCATTCAACTTTATGAAACACAATTAGTTAGTTCAATAGGGGTATACAAACCCACATAGGCACAGTCCATGCTTCTCCCCACAGACTGATCCTAGCGACAGAGGAATAGCGTCTCAGTTTCAGAATAAAACCCTGGGAAAGGTACATGTGCTGCTCCTCGCTGACGGGAGAGCATGCCGAGACCTGCAGCGGCTCTTTGGCACTGAAAGAGGAAAGGTAGGTTTGTAGCTGGTGCCAGACACAACGTGACATACTTGTCAAGTCAGCACAGGTTATTACACAGGCATGTGTTTTTTGTTTGTGGCCTGAGACGGAGAGTGAACTTTGGTATGGAAAGCAGCTGTGTAGATAGCCTCCCTGGGGTAGGAAAAACCACAAGCCCATATTTTTAGTTTATACAGCAATCAAACCATAATATTACTGTATTGACGGACACAAGCAGCAGAGGAGGTACAGCTATGGCAAAATATTTGTATTTCCGTGTATTTATTTTTATGATAATAAGTACTGAAGATAATATTTTAGTGCAGTTAAATGGACAGACCTGATAAGAGAATCTGCAGCTCTGGCCAAAAGTGTTGCATCACCCTATAGAATGAACACATTTTGCGTCATAAACCTGCTGAATAATGTTACGTTATCATACTGAATTACACACCGCTTTGTAGTTTTCCATACACATAACAAAATTCTGTAATATTCTGCTGTTGATAAGCGTCACGGTTATCAATTATTACATGGTACCGATAGCCCTAGTTTTGAATTTACAGATGAGGCGATGGGGGGTTGTATGTAACTGTCCTATATACACACGCCTGTGTTCCGCTTGAGTATAATCTGAGGTATATTGGTAATATTGTGAATATTGATTCCCCAGTCCTCAGGTTAAGCAAACTGTGGTTAAGAAGCTAAAAACTGGGCCTCGTTACAAACTCATGCAATCTGCCAGCGCGCAGCTCCGCTTGGCAACTAATATCTCAATGATAACAAAACCATGCTTCAGATATTAAAGCCTCTCCTCTTTTTAATTGGGCGTAGGGTTTTTACGCTCCAACTGGAACACACAGGCGAGGGAGTGACTCTGTGCTCAGGAAAGTGTGGGAGAGAAGGAGAGCTCAGAATCCAGTGCCTCGGAACTTGGGCGTTAAGGTGGACTGGAGAAATGGCGTGCTGACACTTCACATTATCCCATATATCCGGGATATAGGCAAAACAATTTGTGTTCCGCCTTAAAACAGTGCTGTGGCATGGAATGACATTATAGTGCAAACGGCAACCACAGCCACACCGCCTCAAAACCAGGGAGCACTAAGTAAAAAACTTTGACAAACATTTCTACTTTCTCAATGTCTTCAAATTCAAATGTTATGTAATTAAAACACGGGTCCTTTACTGTTAAGATTACAAAATCGCAAGCTGGGAATTTCAAAACGGCCAGCATCAAACGCACATTGTAGAAGTGATCCGTGGTTAACGGGACTGCAAAAAGCAGACTGTTACACACGCTATGAAGACACTGCTGCGGGTGTATTTTCCAGCGTCCAATTCTGTGTCACGTCTAACAGTTGAGACGGTGACAGGCTGGGAGCTGTCCGTTCGCCTGTGTGTTCCCTCCTCAGTGAGCAGGGGGTTGAGAGATCCTGTGTGGGAGCAGCTAGCTCTATATTACAGGTCAGTCAGAGGTTAAGTGGAGTTGAGATCTGCTTTGATCAGCTGCCCTGTAAGGATTTTCCTGTCTCCTAACACACCGCCTGCCCATCGTGGTAAGAGTTTACCACGGCAATCTGCACTGTCATTTCCTCCTGGTTTTTCCTGTGGTGATACAATGTATTTAGCAGAGTTTACTATGGTTTGCTGTATTTTGTGTGCTTCACTGTAACTTTCTGTGATTTCCAATGCTTGCCTGCAGTATGCTTTACCATGCTTTCACTGTGCTTTATTGCAGTAGCTTCTTGCTTGTTTTCCTGCAACCTTAGCCTTTTCTGATTATTAAAATTACTCAAATGTTTTTAATTTTTTAATTTTAATAATTGCTAATATTCTTTTAGCTGAGTTGCACTGACATGTGCAATGCAGGCTAGATCAGTCACAGTGTAATTTTATTAGGAAGTGCCAGCGCCATCTAGTGCACAGCTAGTGTATTGCCAGCGATAGAACAGGAAACTTGAACTAAAGTAGCTGATCAGTGACGCTGTCTCTTGTTTTTATTAGGAACCACTCAAAACAATTGTAAAAAACGATGTAAAGGTAGAGTCAGAATAAAAAGATAATACATGCAAACTGAAACCAGTTAACACTAGAAACCCCGCGGCGGTCATTTTGGTTTTAAAATGTAATTTTCTCCAGTCGTGTAACACATATGGGGCTGTGCGTTTGTGTACCTTTCTGTCCGTATGTATTAAATATTCTCACAAAACATGAAACGCGGGCGTGCAGAAATAAAGGAGATATATTACATTATACCTAAAAGCCCCGGGAGCAGTCACATTGACGGCCACACAGAAAACAACTGTATTGTGATTATACAGAACGGTATTCTACTTTATTATTTTTATTTACCAGTCCGCAATGTGTTTAGCTGTAATCAGATTAGTCTCTACTCTCTGCCTGAGTGAATGACTGACAGTCTATTGTTTTTCAATCAGCCTTCTCAAAGGCTGGCGCCTGCTTGCCAGCTGCGCTGCTTTGGTCAATTAGCATCGGGACGAGTGAAAATAAATACCAGAGACCGTGGAGTTTTACAACGCAACAAAATATGTAGCTGATGTTTAGGATCAGATGGCACGGAAGTATTCTGTGAAAGCTGGCTCCCGACTGTGGCCTTTTCATGTGTTTTACAATGTATTGGACCTAGCAGCCATCAACTCCTGGGTACTTTACAAAGAATGCACGGAGAAGAATTTATCAAGGAGAGAATATATTTTACAGTTAGCACAGGAACCTCGCAAGAAGCATTTGGAACAGAGGGAGTCTGCCAAGCGTGTACCCACAGCTGAAGCTGGCAACCCCGCTGAGAGCCGCAAGAGACGCCAATGCCAGGTTGGCAAGTGCAATAAAAATAAAACTTCGGGCAGCTGTGCCCCGTGCAGAAAGACGACGTGGAGAAGCGCATTGTCTCTATTGATTGTGAACAGCCTTAGACTCAAGGTAAAGGAATACCATTTTGTCGAAAAAAATAAATTAGACTTTTTTATAACTTCTTGTGCTGTGCGCATCTGTAAAGCATTTCCTTCTAAGTTTATTCATCTACGTTGTTCAGTTGCTTTTGCTCATCTGATAATAAACCGATTGCTGTTGAAAAGTTAAAATGTATTGCTATCGTTTCAGTTTTATAAATATGTATGTCGTAAACCGATGTCTGTTCAGATGTTTATTTATTTACATTTTCTTGTTTTGCGCTTCGGTTTTTCAGATGTTTATGTAACATACTCAATAATAAAAAAAACTAATTACATCCGACTGTTTCTGCTTTCACTATACTCCTTACAGTGTTTTGAATACAGCCGTCAGAAAGATTGCTGCGGGGCTTCTAGGTATATCTCCGGTCCTTCTAATGTTAATCTCAGCCCAGTCAACCAAGAAACCTGTGTTGATTTAAGAGGCAAAACCCTTTTCACCCAACTCCGCATTCTTGCTTTCTAAATAAACAGGGTTCTCGGTCAATGAGAAAGTTAATCCTCAATACAGTGGTATCCACTGACTCTTGTATCAATCTTTTTAATACCCATTGCAGAAAATCAGAACGTGCATTTTGGTGCTCCAGAAAGCATTGCTTGAAAGCATCCCCAGCAGCCGTGCCTGATAAAGTTGCCTCGTGATTTCCTGGTCCTGACACTTCAGGGGTTCAGCTCCTCGTGTGTTGTGACAAGCTGTTCTCCAGGACCAGGCACACCTGAACAACAGGTGTGTGCTCCTTCTTTTGTGCAGACTTCAAAACACCAGGATGTCTGGCTGGCCACAGAACAAAAGCACCCTCAGCCAATAGTGTGTGTATAGAGATAACATAACAGTGTGTCACCCTGAAGAAGCGCTACAGCCTGGGGCCACAGAAGACATAACAACAACAACAAAAATACGAACATAATGTAGAGCTTTTATTTAACCTCATGTAATCAAAGACACTGCAAAATGATATTGTCAGTTTTTCATCAAGTACACGGCAAAACTACAACGCGGTATGCAATTCAGCATGGTTCAGCGGGTTTCATTCGACTTTATGAAGCAAAATTGTTCTGTATAGAGGGGGATGCAAAACTTTTCTCCAGAGCTGTTGCTAGCAGAACGCTTAGCACGCCTCAGCATTACCAGCAGTGGAGACGCAATGGGTGTGGAACACGCACACTGCTGTAGTCCTTATTCATAACCCTTAAAAAGGCTCTGCAGTGCATGCATAACCACTTTCTACCAGTGACAGACCAACATCATTAACCCTACTCCCATGCTACCATACAGAACCATTATAGTATTGCACTGCCAGAGAAGATCATTTGGGAGAGGAATGCGCTCCCCATCACTTTATTTTGATTGGCTGTAAAATTGTGAACAGAGCGTTGGAACAACCAATGACTGAATACTGATCGCTATTGGCTTTTATGTTGCCTCAATTAAAAATGATCGGTCACCCAAGGGCCTTATATAGAGCTCCACGCAGCGAGCTACCCAGTAACACCTGCATACTTCGTGCGTTGCCATACTTTTCTGTTTCTATTTGTTTGGATGAAATGGTGGAATCTAATGTGTAACACTGGTTGTCTCAGAATAGTTTCTCAATATCTTCCATTGCTGTGTATAATAATGTGCAGCTGTTTTGAATTTGTAGCTTTTGATTGCACATCTGGTAGCTCATGCCCTGTAGATAGTTCAGCACCATCATGGTGCCACTGATGCATTCCCGTTGAAGATCACATTCGCCAAGGGAACCTGGTCCGCATTGCTGACCGCTGTGCTCTCACGACTGAGTTCCACGGCACTCTGGCTCGCTGTGTCCAGCCCCAGGTCACTGGTCAGGGCTGTTTATAGCACACAGCTCTCCCGGGAGCAGATTCTCAGCTATGGAGCACTGAGAACATGGAGAGATTCCAGAGAGCGGATTCCCAGAAACACACGATGGGGGGTTGGAAGATGGGCTGGCTTTCCCATCACACAGAAACACGCACACACATTTAAAGACACAGTCAGACAAACCCTGTACGAATCAGAAAGGGAAGATCAATGCTTGTCTGGTTCCTAGTAGCTAGAAACCAGACAAGCATTTTAAGATTGTAAAGACTTCACTCAGCTCCCCCCCCAATTCTTCTTTGTTCTCGGCTAAATAGAATCAGTTCACTCAACCATTCTTCAGAGTTTTTTTAACAACATCGTTGCTGAAACGTTTAAAACCCTTGCGTGAAGAAAAACCACGGTGTACAGGTGTGTCATCCTGAGCATAGAACGTATGACAATCCTAAAGGAAAACGCACACACGCACAGAACATCATTTTAAAATGGGCAGGCATGTAGGCTAGCTACAGGTCCCCTACTGCTCCCTGCTGACCCCTAGAGGTGAGGTGGCAGGTTGACACACTCTTTTTGTTAGGGCTCCGTTATCATTGCAGCTAGCACTCTTTTGCTTAGGTGACATGTCAGACTAATTTGATGTATATAAGATCAAACCCTATGCATGTCCTGGGAGGAGACTTGCAAATCTCACAGTTCCATCTAACCAAATCCTTTCATGCAACTTGTGCAAAGTTTTGCATCACCTATAATTTTAGGGTTGAGAAATCATTAAAAAAAAAAATCTATGTGAACTTAATTTAGATCTTTTATTTAACACCATGTCATCAAAGAAAGTACAAAACGATATCGCGGTATGCAATTCAATATGTTAACATTATTCAGCAGGCTTCATTCGACTTCATGAAGCAAAACGAGTTCATTCTACAGGGTGATGCAAAACTTTTGGCCAGCGCTGCACAGTTTCAAAGTTTGCAAGCTTGCATTTTCATTTGAAAACTTGTTAATCTGTTCTCAGTTTGCTAGCCTTGCTTTCCAGACACTTGCACTTCCTAGCTCATTTCACCTCAGCGGCTTCCTTCAGGCTCAAAGCATCCTACTGGCTGCAGTGCATGCCAGTCATTAGAGGAAGCATCCATAGCTATTAAACACTCGATAGAATTACTGTATTAATGAATTCAATAACACACGTTTGAAGCAGAAGCGGCTGATTGGTTACTGACAGGAAAGACGGCCCTGAAGGGGCGGGGACAATTTCAATCTCCAGGTGAAACGACAAGGGGCTGTCTAAGCCTACAAACAGAGTGTAGTGCAAAGTGTTTTCAAATGAAATATGCGTCTATATAAAACGATAGATTGAATGAATGTGCAGGGAGAAAGTCAGTTTCACAACCCAATAGGAACTACACACAGGAACGCAGCGAACCCCTACAAAAAATCTGGTAACCAGGTGCGAACATCCTCAACCCAGGATGTTTCTCAGTCAACATCAAAACGCTTGGCCTCTGTTATCAATTTACTGAGAGCAACGACCTCCATTAACAGCGGAAAAAATCTAATCAAATAAATAAACACAGGGGACAAAATACTTGGAAGCTGTTTTGCTTGAGAAAATAAAAAAAAAAAAAACTAGGCTGTAAAGTTCAATAAGGGTTTCGCATTCTGAGTTCCCGTGTGGGAAAATATATGTTGTGTGTAAAATGCACAGCGGGCTGGACAAAATAATGGAAACACCTAGCAGATGTAGTACACACTTGTAATTTGTGTAAGTTATTATTTATTTCTTAACAAAAAATACATATCAAGAATTACAAGATACAAAATACTATGACTTCAGAAATTAATTGACTGTGCGTCATGGGTTGATTTATAGAGACATTCTGTAATACAAACACACCACATCTCCCTGGCGATAAAACAGCAAAGAATTCATCTCTGCGTCTTTCTATTTAAACATCATCTGTTCTTTTATTTTTTATTTTTTTTATTTTTTCTTAATGACCTGGCTGTGATTTGCTCGGGGTTGGACTAATTTTAATCAGGTTTGCTCTTTTAGTTTTTCAGAAAGTAGTTTGACAAGTATTTGTCTTTACTGTGTGAAATTCCACAGCCATTACTAGGCACAAGCAGTGCGTTGATTACAGTAAATATATTTCCATTTAAAACAGCCTACTAGACTTGCGTTCACACCTAGAATGCTGAGCAGGCTGTAATCAGAGCGTTTTGTGTTGTGTTGCTTAGCAACGTACCATGTCAATGCTGTACGACTTTAGACAGCAACTTGCATTGTTTGCATGTAAAGTATCCAATTCCTGAAATGCAATTAAGAAAGATCACTTGCATCACCCATAGCTATTAAACACTGAACAGTGCTGGCTTTAGAAATACTAAAAGAAACTTCATAAATTCCAGGACCACTGTTTCCACTGGAGGCCTTGTTTTTTAATGTTTCTCAGTGTCCTGTGAAAAGACATTTTTGTTTTTTTCTGATATCAGTTCTATGACTGATACAAAACCGTTCTCTTCAGACCGTTAATTCAGTCAGGAAAACTCATGCAGTAGAATAGAATGATTTATCAAAGCTTAAGCAACAAATACTACATCATGCATATTTTCATTACATCTTGACCTCGCCCATACGTTAGCTCACAGATAAGTGGAGATGCTGACCGTGGGGAAGCCATGGGCAGAGGTGCAAGATAGCTGCCCTCCCCCGTTAGATGAAGCAGGTGGAGGCTGGGGAGGAGAAGGCGAGCTCTGCCACACATTGGGGACGTAATGGATTGAGGTAAGATATACAGCCCTTCCTTGCCCATCATTGGACGCGTTGTTTATCGAATGACCAATGAGATACGAGCCATTTGACTGACGAATGTGGCGCCAAATAGGCTTGATGTTTCTGATTTGAATCTAGCTTTGCTGAATTGCTGAATCCCCATGCCCTGTTCTATGAGGTCACATCGAGGAGAAAGCTCTCTGGGAAAGCTATTAGAGGGGTGACTGTGAGCTATCCCACAATGCACAGCGGGAGGAATGTGTGGCGTCCCACATTGACACACTCTGGGGGTCTGCGTTCACTCATGAGAAGTTAATTATAGCCTTGACCGAGTCGACCGCAAGCAAACTGCAGACCGAGTTTCACTCACAGGAGCTTCAGCTGCCAGAACACAGGCTACAGATTCTGAGATCTGAATTACTAACTAATCCAGCAGCTGCAATAGTGTGTCAGCCAGCCAGCTTATTTTCATGCTGGAGGATCTAAATACAGAACAGCGCTCCTCCCTCGACTAATTCCATTAGATCTCAGTTAGCCTGTGTTAACAGCAAATTGCAGAAGGTCTATAGTTTGGTGGATAAGGGCCCTTCGATAATTCAAATGTTTTCAATGTTTCTGTTTTGATGTGCTGTAGCACAATAAACAGACTGCACATTACCCTCTGAAATCATGCCCTTCTTGGCCTGTTAAAGACTAAAAAGAAGAATTAAGATGTAGTAAGTGAATTAAGATATAGTAAGATACAGTACAGGAGATTCAAGTCATCATCGGGAGACTTGGCAGGTGTGTGGTTGGTCTGAAAACAGCAGATACAAAGTAGAGAATGCAAATGAATTACCAATAAGATGGTATTGTGTAAACAGATGGGTCTCTCGACAAGGTTTGCTGCAACGGCTTTCAGAACACCTGGGAATTACAGCGTGAAAGTGACCGGGAAGTTCGAAATGGAATGAACTAAATGCCCTGTGGAAATTGCTTGTGTGTTGTGAAAATACGAGGATGTCTTCCGTTGTGACTTGTGAAGCACAGTGAAGCAAAACAAAGCATGCAAAGTGAAATGGAAATGTGCTCAAACATTGTATTGCGTGCACAGCAATGGGATCAGAGATGGAAAGTTTGATTACAATACCGTTGACTGGTGGAGTTGCGGACGGCCGCACTCATGCAAAAATGATGTCAGAATTTCTTCATCTCTTTATTTTCATTCTTTATTCGTTGATTTTTTTTTTGTCAGTCAGTTGTCTTACAATTTCCTTTTTATGTACATCTTGTGCCACCCCCCCCTCATCTGCTGGCTTAATAACAGTATATTTATCCTCCAGAAGACCATTTAATGCTAAATGTTCACCCTTAGTTAGATTGTTATGTATCTCTTAATCATACGGCTTTCTGAGGCGTTGATTTTTGAATAATTCATCCACATCCCTTTCAAAAGCCTCATTACTTGTGGTATAAATGTACTTTTAGGTCTGAAACTTGTAGCACCCCTTAGAGTAGTTTTACAATCTCACGATGAATCGTAGCTTTTAAGTTTAATATTTAGAACAAAATATTACTTTTATTTGAAAATACCATTAAAGTAATTGTAGCTTGGTGGGCCAGTGGTTGAAGAAAGGGGCTTGTTGTTACCAGGAGGTTCCCAGTTCAATCCCAGCTCGGTCACTGACTCGCTGTGTGTGACCCTGAGCAAGGATCTGAACCTCCTTGGGCTCCGTCCTTCAGATGACACGTAAAACAAACGAGGTCTTATTGGAAGTGACTCAGCAGCAGTTGTGAAGCATAGTTTCCTCCGCTAGTCACTTTGGATAAAAGCGTCTGCTAAATGATTTATTAAGACTGTACTTCTGCACTTCTTTCTGGGTCATGCTACAGAGTTCACAAGGACTCTACGGAAATACACTGTTTCTGACAAATTAAAATGACTCAAATCACACAGTCACCAGTATTTCCAGACTACAGCTATGGCCAAATGTTTTGCATCACCGAGAATTTTAAGATTGAGACGTCATTATGATATTGCAGAAGTCTCCCGGAAGCCCTAATAGTAGTACAGTATTTCATGTTAGATTTCGAAACTTGGCCATAGCTGTATATCCCACAGTAATACAAGAATGAGTTGACAATAAGAAATGGCTTCTGCTAATGAATATTACACAGTACACGTGGTCTCAGACCTGCTAGTACAGGAGACACTGTGATGAGATCTCAGTGCTATATTACACAGTACAGCACCATGCGGTCTCAGACCTGCTAGTACAGGAGACGCTGTGATGAGATCTCAGTGCTATATTATCTCCTAGTGCTATGCTGACGCAGTGTTACTATAAATGGTGCATGTTATCATTTACTGAAATATAATTTCTACAGAACTGAGGCGCTTCAGTAGAAATAAAACAGAAATGAGTAATGACCTACTCATTTGATGACTGTAACTATGGCTGTATTTTTTTCCTGGACTTCATGATTTCTGTTAAACGGGAAGCTCTAAATGGAACAAGCAAAAGCACTCTGGAAATTGCTTGTACGTTGTGAAAAATACGAGAACGTCTTCCCTTCGGACTTGTGAAGCAAAGCAAAGCATGCAGAGGAAAATGGAAACGCGCTCTAACATTGATAAGGCCTGAAGCTGAATCAGTGGAGCCCTTGAGTTTTGTATTGTGTGCGCACAGCAACAGGATCAGAGGTGGAATTCTTGAATACAAGTCATTATAGGTGAGAAAATAATGTCATGAATCTAACATCTTCTGCACATTCATTAGCTACCAGGGTGGGGCGGCTGGGGACATGATCAGGCAAAAAGGCAGACACCTGTTGAAATAGCGATGCTATTGAGGACTTATATTTGAGAAACACTATACAGTTGCTCTTGGCTGCAACCCACTTGTGCTCTTTCCTAAGCCCCAGCCTCTACAAGACTGAACCGACAGGCTAGCTGCAGCCTTATAGACACACCTGCCTCATTCAAACTAAATGGAATCATTTGTTAAATGCACCACCAATCACGGCTCACAGTCTTCTCCATTCTATTCCACATTCTCACCTGGGAATGGGCATTTAAATCATGGCTCGAACTTAACCCTTTCCTGGGTCAGTTTAATATAGAATTAAACACCAACAATGAGGCATGACGCCCCACCCCGATCCACAAGCAGATGAGAACTTGAAGTAAATCAGGGACAGTACATCAGGTCTCGAAACAAAAACGCTGTCCCTCTTCCTTACTGATAAGATCCGCTACCTTTTTGTTTGCACATGAACCCTGGTTTGTAAGAATGTGTTTTGTTTCAAAACTGGACGTGGGAGACCTGCAGCAGCCTATATAACGAAGGGTACCACACCACAGGAGAGGCGTGTGGAATTATTTTGCCAGCTGCACTTTAAGAGATTGTCTGCAGTGGATTTCACCTCTGGCTGACAGTTTTGCATCCCCCTTATAGAATGAACTCATATTGCTTGATAAAGTCCAATGAAACCTGCGTTAACATATTGAATTGCACACCGCTTCATATGGCTTCCGGTAGACTTGTGCGAGATCATTGTGTAGTTTCTTTGATTCCATTTGTCAATCCCGAAATTCTAGGGGATGCAAAACTGTTGGCCACAGCTGTGCGTTCTCAGCAGCGTGTGTGTGTTGCTGGAGGGATGAGTTCATTTGGGAGGGAGTGGGTCGCTGATCCCATCTTGGAATGCCAGCGATGCACTCGGAGCTCCTATTCACTGGCTGCACCAGAACATACTTGTCATGCTGATGAAGTAGATACCAGAGAGAGAGGGGTGAGGGGTGGAGGGTGGGGGGTAGGGGGTAGGGGCTGTGCTCTTTCTCTCGCTCCCAAAGTGCTTATCAAGTAGGTGTCCTCTCCAGCTCCATGCTAGCTGCCTGCTCTTCCTTATACTGCCTTTTCCAAGGGTTGAAAATAATTTATTAATGTCTGATTGAACCCGACATCCTTTTCAAAGCTCCCTATTTCCATCTCATAAAGTATAAAAGAGAGGCGACCTGTCCACGCTCGTCCGGTTCCTAGTAGCTGATTGATCTCAAAACGTTGTCAAGTCGGGTCTTAAAGGATCCCAGTGATTCATCCTCAACAGCATGACTGCTTACCAACGCCTGCAAAAACCCTATATTACACTTTTACTGTGACAAACCTTTATTAGAATGTGGATAGGAGATTTGCTGTAACCTGATTGGTCAATCAGGCGGGCTTAAACCACGATAAAGAAATCACAAAAATACTATAAAATCATAAAAAAATCCTATACATTTTTTTTTTGTAATGTATCCATATTCTAATAGCATTTTAGATGCTTAATAAGGGTACTGTTAAGCCTTATTGATCAGTTTAAAAAACATGTTTGCATAGGAATATAATGGACTTCATAATGGACTATTTTAGGTCCTTTAACCTTAAAAAAGTTAGAATTTGACTCAGACCTCAGTAGCGCTTTGAAGGCAGTCACCTGCGTGCCATTCAATGCAACATCAGTCTTGCACAACTGCACGACCTCCATCCTACTTTTAAAAGCTAACCCGATCTATCAGGTGTTGACTATTCCAGCAATCAGGGGCCTGTAGCAGATCTTCACAGCAGGGTCTTATCTTTCTGACTGCACGCCGATAACAGAAAAATAAACAGACATGTAGTTGAATGGAAAAAGGGCTTGCTGTACAAGCTGCTCACGTGACATTACCACACTGGCAGGCCACTGGAGGGCTTGTAAAGCATTAGCAGCATTAGCACTGACCCCCCCCCCCCCTTTTCCTGTGTCAAAGTGATTGTGTTGCTAATAAGAGGTGATTTATTTAAAGAACGCACTCACTCACTGCAGCAGAGGGCTCTGTAGCTGCACAAGGGGATACGGCCGCCATTGATACAATGGCGCCACAGTGATGTAACGTTGACCCTCCAATGGGATGGCAGTGTTCAGTGATCAGTACACACTGCTGGTAATCCATCGGAGTACCATATCAGTACTAGACAGACCATATCACTGTACTGCGCTGGATTTTATTCCCAAGCTTTCGGAACGCCATTGATCTGCAAATGGTTTCGCTTGGGTTTATTTTATAAGATCCCAAATGGTGATGTCTGTGAAGCAGAGTTCAAAATTAGTTTATTTGTAACCAATATAGCAGAACGTTTGTGGAATATTGTGGTTTTTCCACGAATGAGGGTAATTTATGATGGAAGAGAGTGGGGTTGTTTACAGCCATCCTCAAGTGTGAAGTAAACACAGCTCTCTGTGTACGGTCACAGAGCATTCTGTTTATATTAGAAATACACTATATGGCAGAGAAAGTATTTTAAACCTAAATAGAGCAGCTGGATTCTGAGAATTACTTTCATTAGATCAAGCTTTGCAATCTGCTTGGCAACAATAGGGCAGCAGTGTGGAGTAGTGGTTAGGGCTCTGGACTCCTGACCGGAGGGTCGTGGGTTCAAATCCCGGTGGGGACACTGCTGCTGTACCCTTGAGCAAGGTACTTTACCTAGATTGCTCCAGTAAAAACCCAACTGTATAAATGGGGAATTGTATGTAAAAATAATGTGATATCTTGTAACAATTGTAAGTCGCCCTGGATAAGGGTGTCTGCTAAGAAACAAAAATAATAATAACAATTTCAAACAGTTTGATACATAAAATAAAATAAATAAAAAACACTAAAAAAAACCGCACTAGGTTTTTAAACACTGGCTGTATAATAATGAATATGCCACTACGATAAATATTTGGGGGCTTGGTGGTCCAGTGATTAAAGAAAAGAGCTTGATAAGCAGGAGGTTCCCAGTTTAATCCCAGCTCAGCCACTGACTCATAAGAACATAAGAAGAACATAAGAAAGTTTACAAACGAGAGGAGGCCATTCAGCCCATCTTGCTCGTTTGGTACTCCTTGTGCTCCGTCCATCGGATGAGACGTAAAACAAGCGAGGTCCTATTGGAAGTGACTCTGCAGCAGCAGTTGTTGATGAGGCATAGTTCACCCCCTAGTCCAGTGCTACTCAACTCCAGTAATCCAGTCCAGGTTTTTACTCCAAGCAAGTTCTAATATAGTTAATTGAAGCTGCTAAGAGGCCATTTAGGACCTGGTTGTAATAAAGACCAGGACTGGAATATATTTCGATGGCCAGAGTTGAGTACCACTGCCCTAGTCTATGTAAGTCGCTTTGGATAAAAGCGTCTGCTAAATGAGCAATTCATAAATTGATAAATAATCAATGCAAAAAAAAAAAAATCAATATCACAACAATTGATCAGCCAAACTATTTTTTCAATTTTTCTACATGCAAATCTGTTTCAAGCAGCTGCATTCTTAACCCTGTGTGGTGTTTGTGTTTCAGCGTCCCTCCCTTTCTTTGCCTGCGAGTTCGGCGCAGTGCTCCCATACAAGCGGGGGTTTTTCTGCAACGACCCAAGCATCTCATACCCCTACCTGGAATCGGAATCCATCAGCGATGGGGTGCTGATAGCCGGCGGCATTGCAATCACTGTGATCTCGGTGAGTACAGCTTTAAACACGCAGCACAGAAAGGGGTCTGCTTTACATTGAGCCCAGTGGGGTCCTGCATTGAAACATCATTCAAACCTCTTCATTATGCAACAGGCTGGCAGTTAACACAGGCAATAAGAATCATGGTTTATGACTTAAAAAAGCAGCCTGACGTCTCAGACAGTAAACAGACAAGCTGGGTGCGGATCTAGTGTGGAGTAGTGGTTAGGGCTCTGGACTCTTGACCGGAGGGTCGTGGGTTCAATCCCAGGTGGGGGACACTACTGCTGTACCCTTGAGCAAGGTACTTTACCTAGATTGCTCCAGTAAAAACCCAACTGCATAAATGGGTAATTGTATGTAAAAATAATGTGTACAAAATAATGTAATTGTATGTAAAAGTAATGTGATATCTTATAACAGTTGTAAGTCGCCCTGGATAAGGGTGTCTGCTTAGAAATAAATAATAATAATAATAATCTAATGCCAGTCAGAAGGACTTATAGGACATGTGTGCCAATAAGGAGGGGCTCCCCTTATAAAAGTTTCCCACAGTAAAACCACAGCAATAAAGTATTAAAGACCAGAGAGGTATAGTGAAGCATATTAAAAAGCTTGGCACACCATGGTTAACTATCTTAAATGCATAGTTTAGTGGAAAACGGTGGTAAACTATTATTATTATTATTATTATTATTATTATTATTATTATTATTATTATTATTATTATTATTATTATTATTATTATTATTATTATTATTATTTATTTCTTAGCAGACACCCTTATCCAGGGCGACTTACAATCGCAAGCAAATACAAAATACATTCAAGTGTTACAATACAAGTAATACAATAAAAGCAAGAAATACAATAATTTTTGTTCAAGTGTGACAAACCACAATTCAATAATACAGCAGATAATAGTGATAGTTACATCAGGATATGATTAAATAGTGATAGTTACATCAGGATGTGATTAAATACAAAGTACTACAGGTTAAACACTTGGCAGATTACAGTATTCTGAAGTACAGGATTAAATGCAGTAAAATAGGGGGCAGATAAGAGCAAAATAAAGCACATTTGAATGAAGGGTGATAGTGTCCCAGGATACAAACAGAGGAGTTCTACAGGTGCTCTTTGTTACAGTGGACGGAGAAGTATTTTACATGTAATACTGCAGTTCATCTACATTCTACCTGAAAGATAAATCTGTGTGTTCCATCCAACTGATTTCCTGTCTTATCGCATTAAGTGGCGAAACCTGACAACGAACCCAACCCAGCTCATAGCACATACTTTAAAATAAACACTGACACTGAAGAGCCCTGTTTATAGAGGGGTGTGAAACTGCAGCTGGTTTGTAGATTACGAAACAGCGCTGTGTTAGACTCGCAATGGCGTTTGCGGTTCATCTTGTGGTGCTAGACCGCGGTATCCCATTCCCATTCTTTATTGAAAAAGAACAGAGTTCAAAATCAAAGCAGCATTGCTCAGGTTTCTTTTCAAATAATAAATGATAAAGAACGGGGCTGTGGCCAGCGATCTATCATTCGGGTGTTCCGCCCCTGTTTTCATCGATTGTGATCAATGTTGGGACGTTTGGGAAACTGATCCCAGAGGTAGCACCCAACAGTGGACATTGTAATTGTGTGACTCAGTCTTGTGGCTCAGTTATCCCTGGCAGGTACCATGCAAGACTAGACCAACAGGGTGATGAGTGGCCATCAATCTCCTTTAAATACCTGGAGAGAAGATGCCTTCAACACAGTCCAGAGAGGTAGAAATATATCCCCTCTGCTTCAATGAGGCTCTGCAGGTGATTAAAGTAATTGTAGTTACCAGAAATACCCCCCCCCCCCAATCTTCCCCATGTTGCACTTTCCATGAGCTACAGTAGATAGGTCTCACATGTGCAGTTTGTAAAGGAACGCAATCAATAGCAAACGTGTTTGTTACAAATCAAAACAGGCGTTGAACTCAGTCTTCTTCTTGCCCTGTGTCTTCGGGGGCGTGTCACTGGCTGAAAGCATCAGTCAATGAGGGAAGCAGCTGATTGGTTAATGACAGGAAAGAAGCCACTGAAAGGGCTTCCCTCCAGGTGAAAATGACACAGGAAGTGCAGTCAAAAAGCATGGCTTGCAAACAGAGATTTTCTTTCGCCTAGTGTAGTACCAGATATGAAGTTTTACAATGAAAATACATGTTTGAGTTTAAAACGAATGGACGTGCAGGGCAGAGCAAATGTGCTGAACTGCTGGTTAGCTACAAGCACTTTAAACTTCAGCTCAAAGGATAGCTTGTGGTTTGATTGAGGCCTCGCCATTCAAAGGAACATGTTGATAAAACCTTTTTACTGACAACACACAAGAAAAAAACTGAACAAACTTCAGCATAAAACGTTTCCGCTTTAAATGTTATTAAAGAATCCCGGGAGGTTTAATGATTCCTTCTGTGCAAACCCCCACACTCCTGTCCAAGGGAGTCGTTTGCATTTTCTAAAGTTTCATCTCACTCTGCGATCTCTGTATGAGCGCACTTTAGTTTGGCATTAAACAGGGAGTGGAAATAATTAATCTAAAGGCTAAACAGTAGATAAAACGAATGAATTATTTCTTTGTTCTGCAGTGGACACAGAACACAAAAGGCCTTCTAGTTGACGTTTATTTACCCTTTTATCGAAGGCTGAGCAATAAAGCTATCTGCCGCTCATGAATTAACACTATGCAGTGTTTTCACGCTGCCACAAGCAATGCAAAGTGGTGAAACTTCAGGGAATTGTACTGCTCTCAAGCCAGCAAAGTTAGCTTTTATTAACCTTGCACTTTTATTACGGGTCAAGGTTTTGACAGCCACTTGCAGAAATATAGTTAGCGCTACAACAAGTTAGTGCTGCAAAGATCAATCACAAAGACTGAAAGAAATAATGAAAATGTATGAATGTGGTGTGCCATATCTGAGACTTGGTAGTCCAGTGGTTAGAGTAAGGGGCTTGTTAGCAGGAGGCTCCAGGTTCAATCTCCAGCTCAGCCACCGACTCACTGTGTGTGGCCCTGAGCAAGTCACTTAACCTCCTTGTGCTCCGTCCTTCGGGTGAAACGTAAAACCAAGGTCCTATTGCAAGTGACTGCAGCAGCAGTTGTGATGCATAGCTCAATCACAAGTCTCTGTAAGTCGCTTTGGATAAAAGCTTCTGCTAGATGACTAAATAATAATAATAATAATAATAATAATAATAATAATAATAATAATAATAATAATAATAATAATAATAATGCAGTGGTCTGAAACCAAGTTCTAAACCACTAAGTGGCTTTGTGTTACCCTCAGCTTAAAGGGGAACTGTACTCAAAATAACAAGGCTCTCCAAATGCTCTGTATACATAACGAATGCATCTCGCTGCGCAGATTTTGTTAAAAAGTCAAGCGTTTGGCCAGTATTTAAGTTTTTTTTGTCAGCTTTCTGGGTCAGCTGGAAATGCATTGGATCCTTTCTGGCGCCGCTGTTCCATCATATCGTTGACGGCCCCCCGCACCAACGCCGGCAGGGTGAATGATGTCACAATGCAAAGCGTTCGGGTGCAAAAAAAACACAAGGAAAAACAGTAACAAAAAGTATTTTGTGTGCCTAAGCCTTTAAACCAACAAAGGACGGCCATAACAAAACAATGGTTACATAATCTAGAAACGAGACATGCGCTTAATAGAATACTGTGTGTGACGATAGAGCGAGTCAACGACAGGACGTCACACGAAGCACGACGGAAGAGAGCTCCAGTACATTCAATGTTCATTTGTTTTATACGATATACTGCTCAAGGAGAAGCTGAAAATACGTCAAAAGTGTTAGTTAACATGTTTTCTATTGGAATAGTTATATATTCATTAGCATTACAGTTCCCCTTTAAGAGAACCAGAAATTATGACAAATGTTTCTTTGACTTAATGTTGCCTTAAGTAATAGGGTGATACAAAACGTTTGGCTGTTTTAACTATGAGTCATGAATAAACAATGCTTACAAAGTTAATAGAGGTTTACACATTTATATTGGGTTTATGACTTCTCAATAAAGTCTTTTCTTCTTTAATTGATGGGTTTTTTTTTCGTTCTGAGGCGTGGTGTTCCTGTCTTCTTAAAAATGCTTCTGTTGATTTGAGCACTCAGCACAAGACAAAGGAACAGCTGATCAAACAGCACGGCATTTTCATTGCAGATTCTGCTGGGAGAGTTTTACCGCGTGCGCTTCCTGAAGGTGGAGTCTCGAGCCTTTGTGTCAAACCTGTACGTGTCAACGCTCTACAAGGAGATCGGCAGCTTCCTGTTTGGTTGCACTGTGGGACAGTCTCTCACTAACATGGCCAAGCTCTCTACCGGACGACTGAGGCCCAACTTCCTGTCTGTGTGTAACCCTGACTACGCCAGCCTCAACTGTTCTGCAGGGCTCTACATTACAGAGGACCACTGCCAGGGAAATGTCTCTCTCATAAAGGAGGCAAGGTGAGAACTCCCCCCATACATGTTGTCCCTTGAATTTGACACATTTTGACCCACGGAACTATGTTAAGCGTACCCAGTTGCCACTAGCCTACCACGCTTGGTACACGCCTTGAAAACTATAGTGTGATGCCGCTAGTGACATCACAATTCTAGAAAAAGAACATTCCATTCTGGGTGTCAACAGTTGTTGAGAATGTAGCCTATGGTACTTCACATCTAAGAGTTATGCCATTTCCCCCATAGACCCAGTGCTAAAGCCAGGTTACCTAACAAAGTTTCAGCCTTCAGGAGACTAAATAGAAGTGTTCTTCCCAATCCTGTGCATTCTCCACCCTTTGGGTTCTGTAATCAGGGACATTGGACAGCAGCTGTTAAAGTTTCGCTATTCTTCTCCCTTCCAGGAAATCCTTCTACTCGGGCCATGCTTCCTTTGCGATGTACACCATGCTGTACCTAGTGGTAAGTGACTCTCTACAGTGAAACTTCCCCACTGGAACTGTAATTCAGTGAGGAAACGCACGCGATAGATTATTTATTAAAACACAGACGAGTCAACACTGCTACATTATACAGATTTTAAACTAGGTTCTTTGGCTTCGAGGTGCCCATAAATTAGCCCACAGATAAGTGGAGAGGCTGACCATAAGGAAATCTAACGTGAAATATTATTCTTCCTGTAGTAGACTTATGTGATATAATTTCTTGGATGACATGAAGTTAAATAAAAGATCTAAATTCTGTTCATATATTTATATTTTTAAATTATGTCTGAATCCTAAAATTCTAGGTGATGCCACACCTTTTGCCCACAGCTGTAGATATTTTCTAACAGCTATTTTAGGGTTTAACACTGCAGGCATTGGTGTTTATTCCTGAAGTGAAAGGGCAGCTTCTCTCAATTGCTTTTCAGATACATCAGATTCCAACCATATTTGAATAGTAAAACTAAGGAGATTAAAACAAGGGGATTTGGAAACATTTCAGTAGGGTTAGGTTGTGAGACTTGGAAAGTTGGCAAATTCTTCTGCATAAGAATGTAGCTTTGACAGAATCAATAGAATAGAATAGAAAGAGAAAAGGAAACTTGGACAAAATGTAATAGAAACTGTCCCAAAAGGCATTTGTTAGCATCCCAATAGAGCGATGCTTTCTGTACTTCTATTCCAGCCCCTTGACAAACAGATCTTTGTTGTAGACAAATCCACAGCATAAGCCTCGGGGTGATGGGAGAGGGGGGAGGTACAGCCCCACTGGGAAACACAGCCAGGCCCTTTTGAGAATCTCTGAGCACTTTCTGTGGAGTATTGTGTACGAGAGAGGCCGGTTTGAGGGGATTCGAGACAGAACCGCGGCTGCTGTTTTCAAAAAGAAGAAATGACATAGCCAAGGAATGCTCTTGCAGACAGCGAATGGGGACTCGAGTACAGAGAGGAGGGGTAGAGAAAAAGGGAGGTGAACCACACAACACACTTGGGATTGGTATAACAGTATTGCTGAAGAGACCTCAGCAAAGACATCTGCAGAACACGGTGTTATCAGCCATGGCAATGGACTGAGATGCACATTCTACCAAATGGCAGCCTTCTCCCATTGCATGACCCTTGTGCTACCATTGCCCCTCACTATATTACACTGTAGTGACCCAACTTGACAGAGTTTTGAGATCAATCATCTACTAGGAACCGGACGCACAGGGCCGAACGGCACTCCTCGCGTTCGGATCGTTTCTCATGTGCTTGTTATTGATACTGAAGAGCATTCAGGGAATGCATCTGTTTTCCAAAATGTCTTTTAATGAACAGAGGAAACTGGCTCCCCGAAAACACTGAAAAAATACATTTCTGAGAGACATTTCTAGGCAACATTTCTACAGAACTTTAGTTTTCTGGCATGCAGCTATTACAAGTAAAAAAAATGTAAGGGGTGCCCACAACAGTCAAACTTAGAATTTACTACAGCATGTATATTCTAACACAATAAATGCTGCGGTTACAGCAAGTTTGATCAGTGCATTCCCGCTCTCATTGTGAAACAGAGTAGTCACATATACAGTATCGCCTATTGAGATGACTTGGTCATCCTCCAGCCTGCTGGAACCATGCAGAGCAAGTTGAAAGTTAATGATCACTGCGTCCTGCTTGGTGAATCCAGGTCACATGTCGTTGGCACTGGATCGTTGTGTGCTTTGGCAGCTATTAAAGCTGGATTAGCACACGGCCTCCCTCGGGTTCGCTCCTCAGCACAGGAACAAGGAGAGCGGACAAGGCTGTCACATGGAAACACAATGCAGCCCACAGCAGGGAACACAATCAAAGAGTCAGGGGGTCATTGAAGATGCAGGCGCTTGATACAGTACGCCCCACCTGAAACCAAAGTCAGGGCTGTGCGTGACAGTAATGGATCAACAAGTTCCTGCAGTACTATAAGTACTGCTGTCAGAGGGGTTTAACACTGCCACACACTAACAGATCTAGACACCTCTGCTGTTTTTTGGTGCTAGGGGGCATTTGTTGCCCTTCTTACCACAATTAGACCGCTTGCTTACTAAATATTTTGTTTTTCCCGTATCTTCAAATACAAGCTAGAATTCTCACAAAAGCCTAATATATAATATATATTTTTTCTTTTTTTGTTTTCTTTAAAATTACGTGAATGGGGCATTCATTGCCCATTTAACCCAAACCAGACCCTTTTTTTTTATCAAACTCCTTGTTATCCTTGCTCCCCCTATTTCATTAAGGAAGACTTCCCACAAAGCAAGATACAGTCGCATTTAATGCAGAAGACTGAAATGAACCCTAACTAGTATACTGTATAAAACTACCGATACTGAAACTCAGGCCCACCGTCCCAACAATGTTTTGGTGCCATGTACAGCTCTGCCCAAATGTTTTCAATCAGCCTGTCGAATTAAATCATTTTGCTTCCTAAACCTGCTGAGTAATGTCACGTTAACATATTGAATTACATACCGCTTTGTAGTTTTCCATATACTTTCAAAAACATTTTGAAATCTAACATGACATACTGTACTGCTATTATGGCTTCCGGTAGACTTTTGCAATATCGTTTTGTAGTTTCTTTGATTACATGCTAAATATCTAAATTAAGTTCATGTGTCTTTTTTTATCAAAATGATGTCTCAATTTTAAATACTAGGGTGAGGCTAAGCTTTTGTCCATAGCTGTATCTGGAAGCTGTGCGGGGCAGTGTGGTCGCTGGCTCTGCAGTGTAATCGATGTGTGTCTCTGTGTCCAGTTCTATCTGCAGGCCCGGTTCACATGGCGTGGTGCTCGTCTGCTGAGACCGCTGGTCCAGTTCCTGCTGTTGATGCTGGCCCTGTACACCGGACTGACCCGGATCTCAGACTACAGACACCACCCCTCTGACGTGCTGGTGGGATACCTGCAGGGGGCGCTAGTCGCTTACTGGGTGGTGAGTATCAGCAGGCGTTTAATGTAGTACAGCTCTTGCCAAAGGTTTCACCTCAGATGTTAGCACTGGGTCAGAGGCGGGGCGGTTGAGAAACAGCACACTCTGTCCAAAGAGTTTCCACTTGTTGTTGGTGACCAGTGAAGGGTGTAGATTGGAAGATTAGCTTCAGTCCAGTTCCTCCAGGGATGCAATCACAGTCACTCTGGAACCAGTTAAAGAAAGGGGAAGGAAGCTCTGACTGGGCAGTGCACTCGGAGTCTGGTGAGTAGCTATTTGCTTGACTGTGTCATGTGGAGGGCTGTATGCCTCCTGTCTCAAGACAGGATCACAGGAAATGCGTTTCACTGGTCAGAGGCAGAGAGAATCACAGCTGAACTCTGAAATGATCCCGTACCACTGTTTAAATTCGAATTAGTATTATTGTATCCTATTAGGCTCTAATAACAGCAGATCGTGTTCTTATTATATCAGTCTTTATTTGTGTGTATGCTGCACACACACACACACACACACACACGCGCACGCACACACGCACGCACACACACACACACACACACAGTGCAGCTTGCAACCATTACCCTCATTCTGCCTATACATAATATAATGAATGGCTTTGCATTATACCCAATCCGATCACATTGTCTGTTATCATATCACATCCAAAGAGTCGGTACAGAGCTAGACTGACACATTCATATGCACAGTACCGGCACAAATTATTGAAACAGCCAATGATTTCCAGCAAGTCTAGGGCTGGGGATTGCGTTGCCCGTGTTTCCTCACTCAGAGCCCTTACTTACTAAATACCTGCTATCTTTGAATAGATAACCGTCTCCTCTTTACAAAATATGCGAAACATTTTAATGAGCGAGACATCTCACAGGTAGAATGGTCCCCCAAAATGTTCTTGGAAAGCAGCACAGATGGGGACGTGGAGTCTGTAGCTGGATAACTTCACTCTGCTCATTAACTGTCTTGGTAACCCTAAATAGAAAATCAGCTCCTCTTTAAAAATATGCAAGAGATTTTAATGAACAGTCTGTCAATGGTGAAGCCCAAATCGTGCTGCAAATAGTTTGCATATGATTATCTTTTCAGGGAGACCTAGATATTTAGTAAGTAAAGGGTCTAAGTAAATGGCAATGCAATGCCCGTCATTTGTGGTGGTCCTGTGTATCTGTATCTCATCCTCATGACAGTGTTTCATGACAGTGTGTACGTCATTCTTACCCTTGATCTTAGGTACTTTTTACACACATACAGTTAGTCATGTTTTTACTCAAACCAAGATGGTGTAACTCTGGTTTTGCAGTTGAGCCATCAATGACTAAGCAAGTAAATGAAAAAAAAAACACACACACTATGTCATGTCTTCAAATCACATGCCAGGCTTAAAATTGCAACATTTAGAAAACCACCTTTTTTCACGGTTCAAGTTTAGTGTGAAATATACATATTATAAGGCATGCGGAAAGCATTGTAGACAACAAAAGCAACTTGCACCATAGTGAACTTTATTTAAAGGCAAATACCCATACTTGTTAAACTTGAGGCTCTGGTTTTAAAAAAAAAATGTTTTAATTAAATACAGTAACTCAGCACTGAGATGATGGGAAGATGGTTCACTGAATCAGTTCCCTTCATTTCCAGATTACACTGTCGATCCACAATCTGTGCTGCAAGCATTAGGGTCCCATTTGACCGCACTTGAAGTGTAATCATGAAGCTAGTCTCAGCCAATCAAGATGCCAGATTCCATTCCAGTATTTTGTGCACAGAACCATTAAGTGGAGATAGACTCAGGACAGAGGGAAGGAGACTCTTCTTCACACAGAGAGTGGGGAGGGGATGGAATGGGTTACCTAGTCATGTTGCTGAAGGAGACTCTTCTTCACACAGAGAGTGGTGAGGTGATGGAATGGGTTACCTAGTCATGTTGTTGAAGGAGACTCTTCTTCACACAGAGAGTGGTGAGGGGATGGAATGGGTTACCTAGTCATGTTGCTGAAGGAGACTCTTCTTCACACAGAGAGTGGTGAGGGGATGGAATGGGTTACCTAGTCATGTTGCTGAAGGAGACTCTTCTTCACACAGAGAGTAGTGAGGGGATGGAATGGGTTACCTGGTCATGTTGTTGATGCTGAATCACTTGGATCCTTTAAAACATAGCTTGACAAAGGTTTGAGGTCAATCAGTTAGCATAGATGGGCCAAATGACCTTCTCTCGTTCATAAAGATACTTATGTTCTAAAAAATGTCTTGGAAGAAAGTTAGAAAATATTTTTAAAACCTTCCCCCCCCCCCCCCCTGCTTTCATAGGCTTTTCACATTTCCTGCATGTTCAAGACCAAGACTCCAGCAATGAGTGACCCTTCGGACAGCTTGGACAGCCCTGTGTCCAGCAACCTCCACAGCAAGTGCTAGTGGACAGGAGGGGGGGGGGGGAGATGTCTACCTGCCGCTATGGGAGAACGAGGGACAAGCTCCCCACACAGCAGCTCCAGTGCAGATTGCACAGTTTATACCACACAAGATAACTTTTTTTTACTCAAGTTGGAGTTTGGTATTCACTTCCACAAGCTGTTGGTAATCTACGTTGCCTTGGCTGTTGACAGCTAGTCCAAAACTCACAGCACAGTAAAAAAAAACTAAAAAGCTAAAAGACATTTGACAGCGCATTGAAATCATTGTATCTGTAAATACCAGCAACCAAGGGTGCCCGTGGTTTTTAAACAGGGAGCAATGTGGACACAGGTTGAAAGTGGCTGTGCTGCGCTTGCCTTCACACACACACACATGGTATTGAATTACAGTATTAAAGCCCAGTGAAAATGTATTGTCTTTAGTTATATAGTTTAAGGTGTTGAAGGGGGTTTGAATGCACAAGCCTTTCTCCTCTGAGTTCAATCAGGACTTCCAGAAACTGTCATTTTGGCACTCGGCAGCTTGTGCGGGTCGTCCCAAGAAGAAAATGAGGTGGGAACGATAAGTGAACTGCTCCTTCACCCCCCAGTCCTGTAAACAAGACGTTCCGTCCCATCTTTCTCCCTTAGTAAAGACTGTGCACTGGAGCTGAAACAAATCACAGAATCGTTCAGTTTAACAAATCTACACACATCTATAAATATATAGAGATATGCAAATATATTTTTTATTTTTAATAAAAGCGTATTTAGCTCAAGCTGCTAAAGATTTTTTTGTAAACTTTGTAAGAACTTTTCATTTTGTAAATAGTAATAATAATAATAATAATAATAATAATAATAATAATAATAATAATAATAATACAGTAGTCTCCGGCTAAGAGAACACCCCTCAGGAAGCAAGCAAAGTGTTTTTATAGCTGAACTGTTCTCTAAGACGAAGTTAGCCACCAGACACAATCTGAATCAATAAATACAAATGTATTACTTGTCATGACGCACGTCCATCAACATGTGAAATTAACAGAATAAGAGGAAAGCAATCGGCAAGTGTATGTTAACTATAATAATAACGTTAATAAACTAACTGTCAAACTAAATTAACACGACACCCGTTAAAGAAAATACTGCAGCAAAATACAAGACATGCACATTATTTAACAGAATGGTGAAGCAACTCACCAGCACGGGAAACACCAGATTGCTCGACGACTTCAGGTTTATTTTTTCAAGAGCTCGAACAATTTCTTGTAGCAAGAGAAACAGCGGCGCATTTCGCTGTTTTGTTTGCATGCCGTTTTGTAGCGATGAGGTGCACTCGTGGAAATCAGATTGCAAAACGAGGCCATGACATGACGACGGTTCTGGAAAGATTTAATAAACCAATCGGTGTGCCTGAAGGCACTCTCGCGATGACAAGTCGCTTTTGAAAAGACTGAATAAACCATTTTGATTTAAGTTTTGACGATGATGACGATCAGGTTACAAAACAGTAACCGTTGTGAACGAGTCACTATCGGTGCCAAGAAGGTGTTCTTTTACATGAAGTTCCTGTTCTTCAGGCGAAGTGTTCTCTTAGGGTTCTCTTAGACTACTGTATTAAAAAAGATTCATAATAGATCAAAGACCGACTCTCCAGCTAGATTTAACAGACTGAATTTTATTTTTTAAAGTGCTATATACAGATCAATTGCTTTTTGGTGACCTGATTTTAAAATGTAAAAAGTAATTAAGTATCAGATGTCATTTGGATTGCTTTTGTATATTTACAGTTATATCGGGTTTGAACTCATTCTGAGTGGGTTCTGCTGCTCCATCGTGACTTCATATCGTTTTTCTCTAAATCTGCCTTTGACTGCTTGTCCGGAGAATCCTAAATGCTGGGGCTAACAGCCCCCCTCATTCCATTCAAACATGTGACAGTGTGACCTTTCAGCTTCGTTAGCCGGAATTAAGACAACAGTGCTCATACGGTTAACATGATGTGAATGGAGCGAGGAAGGGTGTTCAGTCCAGGCATTTAGGATTCTCCTGACAATCTCACAGCCAGGTAAAGGCAGATCCAAAGAAAAATAATAACGAGTCACATTTGAAGCTACGTGCTCCTAAAGATTTCAGGTCCACTCAAGCTGTTTATCAGTTTTTTTTTTACATAGCTGGTACATTTCTCCTGGAAGTTGAAACAGCTTGGCACGGCTGCTGGAAACTCAAAAACATGAAAACAGTTCATTACTGGAGCCTGAGGATTATTCAATTATATGCAAAATGTTTAATAAAAAAAAAATGATGTATTGCTTTCAAAAATCAAATGCACCTTTTATATAGCGAAGGTTCTTTCGTTTTCTTTATTTTTTTACAGTGTATAGATCAATGTAAATAAGACACTTGAAACAGTGTTATTGCAAATTTCACTTTGCATTGACCAAGACAGAAAGAAACATTCTTCCCTCTCCTTCGAGTCTGTTTTGCTGTTGGTCTTTTTGTTGCAGGCTTTTTCACGTCAGGTTATTTCCTTCCTGAGTTACAGGAAATAAGACCCCACCTAACCCTACATCGCTTCCCGCTGGCAGCAAGGCTGAGGTAGGGTTCAATTAACTGTAACACAGGAAGTGAACTTATAGTGTGGCAGGATAAAAGGGGAAATGTTTGAAAAACAAAATCATCAACATGTTGGAGCTGTTAACCTTGGATAGTGTGCCTTTATGTTATTTTTAAAGCTATGTAATGTACATAAAAATGGTGTACCGCTGTCTGTATGTGAAAGTATTAGAGATCTCTATTTCCCTGCCCTAGGTCCCGTTTTAGTGAGTAGAGACAAGGGAACATGGATTTAACCACTGTATTCATTCGTGTCAACATAAATGAATAAAAGACAAATGTGAAACCTTTTTACTAACTTGGGCTCCTGAATTTCATTCCTGTTAAAATGCAACACAGTCTTGCATGTACAAACGAGCATAAGAATGAGAGGACAGCGTTCGAGCCCGTCGGAGCTTGTCTGGGATCCTTGAAAGACCCCGGTGATTGCATGAAGTGGAATACGTCTTTCTTTCAATTCGATCTCCACTTCATTTCCACCTGGGCAGAACTGCACAAAGCGATTATTCAGATGGAGTTCTTTCCAGACTTTCCAGGTGAGGAAGGTGTTGATTTAGTTAGTTTGCCATTCTAATGGAAAGCAGATCTGTCAATCAACACCATGCCCCGCCCCTGGGTGTCATACCCTGGTGACAGATCTGTCAATCAACACCACACCCTGCCCCTGGGTGTCATACCCTGGTGGCAGATCTGTCAACACCACGGCCCGCCCCTGGGTGTCATACCCTGCCTGTTGTGGAGAACTCAACCCCAGTAATCAGATACTCAGCCTGTGTAGCTTGTATGGATCTGACGTTATGTAAGCCCAGGGTGCACAGTACTGCATTATGCTCAGAAAATCAAATTACAGTCAAACCTGTTCAATATCCCTGCTGTTAATGTTCCCCTCACGTGTCCCAGCCAGAATGCACTGTGGTGGAAATCAATTACATTCAACTCATCTGGAAAGCAAAACAGAAGACCGTTTACATGCAACATCCTGTTTAAAGTTATTACACAGCACTGAAATATTCAGCTAACACATGCAGCATATGCCGTACATGAACTGTGGCTTTAGAATGAACTGAATTAATTATATTTAATGGACTATGCTGTAATTAATGCCTACGGAGGACTCGGTACACAGAAAGAGAGGCCAGACAGTTAAACTTAATGTCACCGGTTTTGCTCTATCCCATATCTCTTAAAGGGAGCACTAAACTCAATGGTCTTGAACTGCAGCTCACGACTTGATCAGGTACCAGTAGAAACTTTTATCTACAGCATCGCCTTTAAAATATCTGCACATTCCAACGTGAAGTATGAAATACGAACGAAGGTACCGAACGATAGAAAAAGGGGGACAGGTGATGATAATGCTAGCTCTAATAAATGGTAACAGTGAAACCCTGATAAGCACCCCTTTAAGTAATATAAACAAACTGGAAAACTAAAAAGGTCTAGACCTATATTTTCCCCAAAGGGTAAATTCTAGGCAAATTGCTCCCATCACAGTAAATGTTGGGCAATTTGTATTAGGCCAACAGGCTTAGCAGTATCAAATAACAACAGCCAGGCTGTTGTAATGCAATGCAGCAGATCTGTAAAGACTAGGACTTAGTCTCAGATGGAAAAGGGACTGGAGCCTGTTAGTAGTGTTATTATAGCTAAACATTTAATTAAAAGCCTCGTTTTACTGGAAAGGCAGCCACTTGCTTTACCAGCACCATTACCCCCCGTTTCCCTCAGGTGCAAGGAGGAATGGTTTGAACTCAATGAACCGTGCGACTTTACAACCCAGATTCTTCTTGTTCCTCTCCTTGGAAGCGTTTGTTTTCCCACTGAAACATTCCTTATCAGCACTTTATCAGCGTTCACACCTCCCAGCTCCACTTGAGCGAAACGACAGCCTCTGACCCTTGACTGCTCTTGAGTCACTTGCTTTCGGTTCAAAAGGTTTCGGTTGAAACAGTGCGCTGGGAAAGAGGAGTCCTGGGTCACCTGACTTTCTGCTCAGCTCAGGGAGTGACAGCATTGAACTGGGAGTTTGAAAAACATTCCATGTTTGCCCACTGCACCACTGTGAATGTTAACGTCAGATTGATGTCACAATGGCAACACCTTAGGCAAAACTGTGAAACTGGTGTATTCACCCCTTGTGTGTGGTAATGGACTTGATATTGGCTGTTTTCAGCAATGACAGATGTGTATATACACACACTCACGTTTGCGTGTCATTCAATATTATTGAATGCGGCAACCGACTGTAGTTTTTCTAACGGTTTCTAACATAAGCACATTTTCTCCGCCATTCACAGCCGTTCAGTATAGCCAAGTCTCAAAAGTTTTGAAAGATATGTATTTTCATTTTAAAACATGATATCTGATTTAGGTTAAATATATCTCCGTTTACAAGCCTTGATTCAACTGGAGGGTGCGATTGTCCCCACCCCTTCTTTCCTGCCAATAACCAATCAGCTGCTTCCCCCATATTGATTGACATGCTTTCAGCCGGTACCATCCTTTGACCCAGAAGACACTGCTGTGCTGAAGGTAAGGCAGTAACAAACTTCCTGGAAGACAGGAAACCCTGAGAACCTGGTACCAGATTCTCTTAAAATGAGAAAACGTGTTTGCTGTTACATGTCATTCTTTCAAAACTGCACATCTGAGACCTATGTAGCTCAATGGAATTATGTTGTTAGTTACAATTTAACCCATTGAGGATCCCTCCAGGCACATTCCATTCCAGATGCTCCTGCCCTTGTAAATTAATTACATGGGCAAGACTCCCACAGTGGAAAAGATTTTGTTAATGAAGAAATGGGCATTTAAAAAAAAACAAAACTAAACCAACAAGCAATACACTGAAGGAATCACCAGCATTAGGGAGTCTACACTCCCTACTTTGTTCTTGTTTCGCTATTTCGGCTGCAGGTTATTAAGAGTTGATTTGTTAGTTTTAAGCATAACTGGTGGTTTTGAGTTTTGCAATTGTGATAAAAAAAACAGGGCAAGCTGCAATCCGTTTCAAAAACTGCATTAAATTAAGAGTCTAGACATGTTTCCTGCTTTGATCCGACTGCAGCTTACAAGCGTGCGTAACCCTGCTGGCTCTGTATGTTGCAATGTGTCTGTGTGTCTGTGTCTTAGTGCGTGTGTCAGTGTGTGTGTGTGTCTGTGTCTTAGTGTCTGTGTCTTCGTGCGTGTGCCAGTGTGTGTGTGTGTCTGTGTCTTAGTGCGTGTGTCTGTTTGTCTGTTTGTCTCAGTGTGTCTGTGTCTTAGTGCGTGTGTCAGTGTGTGTGTGTGTCTGTGTCTTAGTGTCTGTGTCTTCGTGCGTGTGCCAGTGTGTGTCTGTGTGTCTGTGTCTTAGTGCGTGTGTCTGTTTGTCTGTTTGTCTTAGTGTGTCTGTGTCTTAGTGCATGTGTCAGTGAGTGTGTGTGTCTGTGTCTTAGTGCGTGTGTCTCGGTGTGTGTCTGTGTCTTAGTGCATGTGCCTGTTTGTCTCAGTGTGTGTCTGTGTCTTAGTGCGTGTGTCAGTGCGTGTGTGTGTGTCTGTGTCTTAGTGTATGTGTCTGTGTGTCTGTGTCTTAGTGCGTGTGTCAGTGTGTGTGTGTCTGTGTCTTAGTGCATGTGTCAGTGTGTCTGTGTCTTAGTGCATGTGTCTGTGTGGCTCAATGTGCGTCAGTGTGTGTATGTGTCTGTATCTTAGTGTGTCCGTCAGTGCGTGTGTTTTCTGATAACACGTAAAGTTTTGAAAACAACCTCCTCTCTTAGTAACATCAGATTGTGGATAACATCTGTGTGCATAGCTGAGCATATCCGTGTGCATTCAAATTATACAGAAACCAAAGAAATGTTAAGATCAGCTCCCTTCATTTATTTTCAAACACAAACAGCTATAGTCTTGTTGACCCTTGCAATAGTTTCCAAAACTTTAAAGGATGTTTTGTTAAGGACTGTTTTGTTAAACACTGTACATCAGAAAGCATGCAATGCCGTATCAAAGCTACAACTATACGAAACTATGTCAAGAGTACAGTACATGGCACTAGCCTTGTCTACTTCACTTACTAGTACAGTCATAACTCTTACAATGCCCACCTATATCACCTGGCAACATGCCCACCTATATCACCTGGCAACATGCCCAAGCTTGCTATAGCTGCATTGTCTTATATACACTGGAAACCAAAACGTCTCCACCTTCGAATGCTGAGAAAGAGCATCTGCAAGTAACTGGGATGTGGTTTGTTGTCCCTCAGTAGAACTCAGTGGTGGAATGTGTAAACAGTCTACAGCAATGTAAACACTGTTCTGTGTTTTGGAGCAGAAATATTTTGTTGATCCAATAAGGCAAAATGAGTCAAAGAACACGTTTTCAAATTTTCCCTTTTAAAAAAACAAACAAACAAACAAACCTACAAAACCATTAAAACAACAGGAAATAGCAGAATAGTTTGGCCATCTAACTATTTATTTAAAGGATTCTGGGGCTCTGAAAGGGTCTGGGTGTATCTCTAGTGGTTACAAGTAACTGCTCTGAACTGGAGTTTATACAGAATAGACTGCCTGGGCGCTTCATTGGGGCATGTGTCTAATATCGCTTGACCTGATTACAGCCTTGACATGACAGATTCTACAAGGTGCTGGAAGGTGTTCCTTCATTAATGCATTACTATTTCAGACATGGCAAACTTCTCTCGTGTCGTTTCCTTCTGTCCGTCGCTGTTTCTGTCTCTCTTTGCCACCACTTTCCATTCATGGAGCAGACTAACCACGATGCCTGTCCTTACACCTGCCTGGATCCCTTGGTTACTCAGGAAGGCTGTACCAATGTCACATTGTTTGTCAGTAAGTCTGCCAAGCAATGCTGGATGGCGATGGCGGCAATAATGCACCATCTAGTATGCCAGCATTGCGCGGGCCACACTGCCCTCAACCCAGTCCAGCCTGTCTGAGATGAACTTAAACACTGGTCATCACCATCCTCAGCCTAACTGCACTGATTGAAATATCAAAGACTGAATGGATCCCTTCCAGCACCTTGTGGAGTCTATGCCATGTCAAGGCTGTGATCAGGTCAAGTTGTGTCTCGACACGGTATTTAAGATACAGGCGCTGATAAAGTGGCCAGTGTATATACATGCTGTCGGATTGGTCTCCATATATCTCCAGCTTCTGTGCGACGGAAAGTCCTCACCAACAATTGAATAGGCAGCAATTCTGCAGACATTGCAATGTATCCTCAGCTCCCTACATTCAACTAAATGACCTTACCAAGTTTCATTGCAGGTGGTTGGAATTTGTATAGATATGCAGGGTGATTAGATAGTGAGTCTACCACATCAACGCACCATATCGCTGATGTGGTAAACTTACTCTTTCTAATCACCCTGTACAATACCGGTCATAAGTCTGAGCCCACCATTAAAAAGTCCTTTAACTCCCTTAAGACCATATGCAGGACAGCTCCACTAAATCATTATTCCCGAGAGAAATTCCCTAGCACCCCATATATAATATGAAGACATTGTGTATCTCAGTGAGAAGCGTTGGAGCATGCATGTCTGATGGATTCTGGGTGACCCCCTCCCTCCTCCAACACAGCTGTAAAAATACCCCCCCCCCCTTTAGATCCAACAGCAGGCTGCAGCTGTACCAAATTACAGCAGCAAGACTCCTTGGGAATATAACTACAGGACAATGCGTAGGACTGTCCCCACTGTCCGTCTGTCTTATGGGATTGTCAGATGCCCAGCTGTTACTTTAATTAAATGCAATTTAGATTTGCCATCTATCTACAATAATAATTAAAACAAAAAACCCTTGCAAAGTCTTAATATGTGGATGAATTGAAAAACAACCAGGAGCCTTGGGGGCTGTAATAAACTGCAGAGCTCTGCAGATACTTGAATTCCCTTTAAAATAAAAATAAAATAATAATAATAATGGGACATGGCTATCAGAGTTAACATTTCTCTACAGAACCGCTTATCTGGTTGTGATATGAATTGGTATAGACCTCGGCCGTGCCTTTACCAGGGGAGACCCTCGGGGACCCCTGCGCTCCCCTGACTGTGTGAGTCCCCCTGCACGTCCACGCGGCCGTGCCTTTACCAGGGGAGACCCTCGGGGACCCCTGCGCTCCCCTGACTGTGTGAGTCCCCCTGCACGTCCACGCGGCCGTGCCTTTACCAGGGGAGACCCTCGGGGACCCCTGCGCTCCCCTGACTGTGTGAGTCCCCCTGCACGTCCACGCGGCCGTGCCTTTACCAGGGGAGACCCTCGGGGACCCCTGCGCTCCCCTGACTGTGTGACTCCCCCTGCACACCACGCAGCCGTGCATTTACCAGGGGAGACCCTCGGGGACCCCTGCGCTCCCCTGACTGTGTGACTCCCCCTGCACATCACGTGGCCGTGCATTTACCAGGGGAGACCCTCGGGGACCCCTGCGCTCCCCTGACTGTGTGACTCCCCCTCCACACCATGCGGCCGTGCCTTTACCAGGGGAGACCCTCGGGGACCCCTGCGCTCCCCTGACTGTGTGACTCCCCCTGCACGTCCACGCGGCCGTGCCTTTACCAGGGGAGACCCTCGGGGACCCCTGCGCTCCCCTGACTGTGTGACTCCCCCCTGCACACCACGCGGCCGTGCCTTTACCAGGGGAGACCATCGGGGACCCCTGCGCTCCCCTGACTGTGTGACTCCCCCTGCACGTCCACGCGGCTGTGCCTTTACCAGGGGAGACCTTCGGGGACCAACACACTTCATTTATTTTACATACTGTGGATCTCCTCAATGATACTCATAACTTTCAGTACCTCTAGTAAAGCCATGGCAGGGATGTATGAGACTTACATTTCTTTACTCACTGGTAAATTTATCTGGGTGACTGGAGATGCTCAGTTAGAGGTTATTTTAATAAGCAGTTATTCCACTGAAACAAAATGCAAGCAGACAGTGATTATCACCACAATGTTCTCTACCCAGAACACAGCCACACTGAGCCACATTCTCACTTTCCTTTGCTTAACACTAAACACGGGCTGCGTGGAGGCCAAATGAAACCAAATCAGTAAACAACAAGTCCTTGAAACTGAAGCGAAAAGCTCCTGAACAGCGTGATTCATTTAGAAAGGATCTGCAGCTGTGGCCAAAAGTTTTGCATCACCTAGAATTGTAGACATAATACAAAATAAAAATAAACTATATGAACAGAATTTAGATGAGTGCCTATTGTTTCTAGATCACTGATTACTGACTGGAAATTGAAATTCTCACCCCCAGTTTTTTTCATGCAGGTAGGTACCATATGTAAAGGATCTAAATACATGCAGTATCTGTGGGCAGTAGTGTGGAGTAGTGGTTAGGGCTCTGGACCCTTGACTTGAGGGTCGTGGGTTCAATCCCAGGTGGGGGACAGTGCTGCTGTACCCTTGAGCAAGGTACTTTACCTAGATTGCTCCAGTAAAAACCCAACTGTATAAATGGGTAATTGTGTGTGAAAATAATGTGATATCTTGTAACAATTGTAAGTCGGTCTGGATAAGGGTGTCTGCTAATAAATAATAATAATAAATAACCAATCTTGAGGTGTTCTAATAAAGTTACACACGACTATATATATATATATATATATATATATATTACCAAAATACACACAATGTGTGCATCTTTCATACAGGACCATGTAAAATCTATGATTGAAATACAACTTGGATAACATGCACTTCAATGATTTTGTTAGCTCTATTTACTTTGAAGTAATGTTTTTTGCCCTTGCACTTTGGCAAACACCTACTGTGTTCATATAATGGAACCAATATGCAAACCTGGTGTAGTTATTCAGTAACCATACCGACTATCTTTACAAGCGAAGGCAAACAAAGCAGCACAAATAATCTATTTCACAATAAATCCATTAACTAGAATTCCCATCACTCGAAGGGAAAATTCCCATCTTAAACCCTCCCATGTACAAACAAACCTCCCTGAATAAAATCGAAAGCAGACTGAATTATTATTATTAACTTCTTAGCAGATGCCCTTATCCAGGGCGACTTACAATTGTTTCAATATATCACATTATTTTTACATACAATTATCTATTTATACAGTTGGGTTTTTACTGGAGCAATCTAAGTAAAGTACCTTGCTCAAGGGTACAGCAGCAGTGTCCCCCACCTGGGATTGAATCCACAACCCTCCGGTCATCCAGAGCCCCTAACCACTACTCCACACTGCTGCCCTGTTGCCTGTTCCTGCTGCATGTTCATTTTGCCAGTGTCTGCACAGTATATACCGTACCCATATTTTCCTGTGACGAAAGTTAATGAACAATAAAATTTTGATGGTAAATCGATGACAAATGTAACAAGATGCAAGTATTTTATGAACATTATAAATTAGTGAAATAAATCAATAGTTTAGATTTTTTTTTAAATATTCACTACTTGGGTAGTTCAAGAACAGGCCACTCATGTCAAGAAAACATGCCAGTATGCTTTGACTTGACAAGCTGCTAAACGCATAGATTGATGTATGTTCTCTGCACGCGTGCGGTTTTTGACATTTGGCTGTTTATAAGATTAGGCCAGGCGTGTTCCTCTTTTGTATAACAATGCCACTCAGATTCACAGAAAACGGCTGGTAGGAGCGTCAGAAGATTTCAGATCTTGGGGATAGCGTGGTGAGCCCGTCTGTCCGTTCACCCGTCCGCCTACATGTCACACATACATTCGTGCGTTTAGCTGGAGAATCACTTCTCAAACTGTGCTTAAACATTCCATTGTTAATTCTATATACGTCATGGTCATCATTTGTTTAATCACACTGATAACCTCATTTTGAATGTACAGCCGTGGTGAGGATAGATGTTAGAGACACACTTCTCTTACACAGTGCAGAACCATTCTCTCTAGTGCCAACACCACAGTGCCATTGCAAACAGTAAGGAAAGTCTTGCCACACAGACCTACCCTGGGCCAAGGTCATTGTTGTGCAAGTACAGTCAGCTGGCAGCTCGCTTGGTACAAGAGGCCAAGCCACAACCAAGGCAAAGTGTCATGATGGTATTGATTCCAAAGCAACATTCCTGTGCTCCTCTCGCAGGGTTTATAACACAATGTGCCTCTATCATGCAGCTGTAAAGTTGTCAATTGTGAATTTACTGCATGCGGTAGCTAGAGAATGGATCATAGGAACGCCGGGACAGCTAATAACTGCCTGGGAAATGCCAGAAACACGTGACTAGGTTTGCAATATTTAAATTAAAAAATGCACAGTTGAATCCACTCACTTGCAATGCGTGTTTGTGACTGACGGGTAAGTGACTGGGTTCATGATCTTCAGGATGTCGTAGTCCCCCTCAACCGAACCTACCAAATTATCTATCTGTCAACCACATTTTTGGGAGGTAAATCTATATAATAAGATAAAAAAAAAAAAACATTTTAGAGGGTAAATTAAGGAAAAAAATAAGAGAATTGGAGAGTATAAGAGTAATCTTAAGTGGGAAACGGTAACGCACTGTTATTCTGAATGAACTAACTGGTTGTGCGATTGGTTCTTGCTCTTTTGTGTGTCTTTCTTGCAGTGTTTTGGTAGCATACAAGATATTTCCGATCATGTCAAAATTTCGTGGAAACCATTTGGATCCAGGTTTTAAAAACATGTTACATTTTCCATAAATAAATAAATAAATAAATAAATAAAACAGCTTGACTTTTTAAACGTCCTCAACCCCCATTTAAATTGTGTTCATGTAGTTTGTTTTTTAAATGATGTCAATCCTAAAATTCTAGGCGATGCTAAACTTCTGGCCGTAGCTGGATGTAATGAAATGCTACTTGCTCTTTAAGAAGACTTTCTGTGTGTTTCTGGCTGCACTTTTAGTCCTGGCACGGGAGACTGAGCTTTTTGGATCATCACCTCACTGACTGGGAGGTCCTCGTTCTCCCAGATAACACTTTAGTAACCCTATCCACCCCCCCCCCCCCCCACACCCCCCCAGCCCTGCCTTCTCCAAATGCACAACGTTCTCCAACCACAGAACAGCTTTACACCCCTCCCTCTGCATTCTGGTCTAGATTTCAGCAGTGACCTAGCGTGTTTCTCCAAGTGTGTTTCAAAGGCACTGCGCTTCAGTTAAGGGATGCCGACATTACTTTGACATTGTTACAATGGTAGTCAATCCAGCAATGCATTTGCACACTAATTTGGTATTTTCCCTCCAATGCTTAAGATATGCATTTGCCACGGTGTATCACGGTTTGACATGTTTTTAAATATGCTTTACCATACCTCTATGGGCCTTACAAAGCTTACCGTTGCTTTACCATGCTTTCACTGTGTTTTATTACACTGCTGTGCTTTTACTGTGGACACGTTTATCAGGGGAGTCAGATAATCCCAGTATAAAACGGTTTTTAGTTTTTCTCAAACATAAATAAAGTCTTACCTGTAATATCAGCTTTTGCTGCCCGCTGTAAGAAAATCAGGTTGGTATTACTGCTCAGTTGCCAAGCCTTTACTGTGCTTTGTTACACGTTGCTGTGCTTTACGATGGTAAGTTTAGAACAGAAGGCAGGAAGTGCTGTTTCACCCAGAGAGTTGTAAAGACAGGTACAGGTATAAGCAAGGAATCGCCACAAGTGTAGGACGGAAATGTCATATCAAAGAAAACGTGCTGGGAATGTTAAACCAGTGTTCTGGAGGTGACTTTGACACAAGTAGAGTTGCTAAGGTTATTTAAGCTCCGAATGATTCGAGAGATGAGGCTTGTGCAGAAATGCATGAAATGAAATAGGGCAAAACAATTAACCACGGTCACCTTGTGAAAGAGAGTAGTTAGCGGTTGGTTGCACTTGAATGGAGTGACAGCGGAATCACTCATTTCTATTATAATTAATAAGATAACAGAAACAGACTGCACCCTGCCAAAACCCTGTCGTATCTGCTTCACTTATCCTAAAATATTTCCCGCAGTAAGTGTAAAAGAATAACTTGCTGCCTCCAGTCTAGATTTCGCTAGCCGATATCACAGAGCTAGACAGACCAGCCCCTGTGAGGATGCGGTGCTGTTGTGTATTTGGGATCAGCCTGGCCCTGCCCCCTCAGGTATGCACTCAATCACAGACAGGCACAAGCCCCGCCCCCTCAGGTATGCACTCAATCACAGACAAGCACCAGCCCCGCCTCCTCAGCACAGGCAGACACAAGCCCCGCCTCCTCAGGTATGCACTCAATCACAGATAAGCACCAGCCCTGCCTCTTCAGGTATGCTCTACACCACACACAGGCACAGGACCCACTCTCCTTAAATTCCATTCCACTGTGTTTAGAAGCAGGCGCTTCGCAACACTGTATACTTTCTCTATCTTCCATTAAGATCAAGCGAGATTGCTGTTGTTTGAGCTCAATGCAGCACGTCCACACACTTTTATTATGACTGGATTTGAAGTATCTAGTGCGAACTAAAGAATGCCGGTACATTTTACTGAATATACAGCTCTGGCCAAAAGATTTGCATCACCTGGAATTTTAGGATTGAGACATACATGGAAAACTACAGAGTGGTGTGCAATTCAATATGTTAACGTAACATTATTCAGCAGGTTTCATTCGACTTTATGAAGCAGAATGAGTTCATTCTATAGGGGGATGCTAAATGTTTGGCCCCAGCTGTACTTCTTCAACAAGGTAATACAGTAAGAGCTTTCTGTTAGATTGAATACGGACTCTGTGAGCCTGCCTGCTGCTTTGGTTTTATTTTGGTATAGAAATATCTCCAGCCAGCTTGGCCTGCTATTTATACACTGGGGAGGTCAACGTGCCCTAAATGAATGTCATGAGCTTCCCAGCAATCTCTTCCTGAGACTGGGGCAGCGCATTAAAAATAAGAGGGTCTTACTGGGGAACAAGTCAGAGAAACAGAACTAAATAAACACATGGACCACAGCTTGAGTGCTGAGTATGCGCGACTGCATTTGGCAGAAACGTATTGTCTTATTGTCGTGCCACTTAAACACCCAATTAAAGTATAAAAGAGTAAGTATATGCAGAATTAATGTGTGTTTGGTTTCTTCTGCATGGTGCTGAAGTATTAAAACAGAGACAGCCAAGCCTCTCTGTGAATAACTTCAGATTGGATGGATTGTTTTTTGAAAAAAAGACATTTCTGGGAAGCCCTATGTTATCAACTGACAACATGCCATACATGTGAAAGTACTTAAACAGGCTTAAACTGCATGAGGCTCGGTTTTCTAAGGCTGTAAATCGAGTCGAGCAAGTGCAGTGCTAGAACAGAGGTATAACAGCAGAAATGTTTCACGCTGTGCCTTTGAAAAACCCAACCTGGGGTTGGACAAAAAAATTTGTGCTCAAAGCGGAACATTAATTGTTTCATAAAAAACTTCCCTCACATACTTTTGCATGATAAAGTTCTACTCCAAAAAGCAGGGTCAGTTCCTTTAAGCTTTATAAATCACAAAGCCGTACCAGAATCATTCATTAACTAATCATCTATCTGCACCGAGCACCTCATTTCAAAACGCTACAGGACCTCTCATGCAACTTTCTTCTAGCCATTCTAGCTACAGAGACTGTAGAACATCTATTCCCATTGTCTGATTGAGTTTGTTCCTGTGGCTTATTTTCTTTTCCAAGCAAGGCAACAATATAAAGCATATTCTAATGTTGCAGTGGTTTACTTTGTCAATACCAGTTAGGATTTGAAATCCCTCTTTCCTGTCTTTTAACCTCTACTCATAGCTCATACCATTAGTCCTGGGAGCAGCTGCCCTTCTCTGAACTTTCTCAAGTGGAATAACGTGTTCTTTTTATAGAGAGGTGACCAAATCTTGACACAGCATTACAAATGACGTGACATTCTGCTGCATTTGCCATTTCAATATCCTCACTGCATTGGCAATATACTGTTAAAGAGGAGTCCACTGTAACCCCAAGATCCTTTTCAAAGTTCCCTATTTCCATCACATTCATTGAGTAACACAACACAAACATAAAGCTTATAAAGGGAGGCTATTCAGCCCATCAGCGCTCGTCCAGTTCCTAGTAGCTGATTGATCTCAAAACATTGTCAATTTGAGGTTTTGAATGACCCCAGTGATTTATATCAACATCATAGGAAACCCATTCCATCCCCTCACCACTCTCTGTGTGAAGAAGAGTCTCCTTCAGCCTCATGACTAGGTAACCCATTCCATCCCCTCCCCACTCTCTGTGTGAAGAAGAGTCTCCTTCAGAAACATGACAAGGTAAGCCATTCCATCCCCTCACCACTCTCTGTGTGAAGAAGAGTCTCCTTCAGCAACATGACTAGGTAACCCATTCCATCCCCTCACCACTCTCTGTGTGAAGAAGAGTCTCCTTCAACAACATGACTAGGCAACCCATTCCATCCCCTCACCACTCTCTGATTGAAGAAGTGCCTCCTATCCTCTGTACTAAGTCTATCTCCACTTCATTTCCAGTTGTGGCTACTGTACTGCACTTAATGTATTGATTTGGGTTTTCAACTACTTTTAAGATTTTAAAGACCCATCAATCTTTTGTTCTAGGCTGAATAAATTCAATTCCCTCAACCTGTCTTCATAGCGCATTCCTTTACGCCCTGAGATTAGTCTGGTTGCTCTTAATCGGACCACCAAGGGCACAGTCCTTTCGGTAATGTGGTAAACCAGTACTTTTTAACTCCAAGAAAGCGATCATTTTCAACCATAGAACAAAGTGTTGCTTTTTTCCCCCACTGCAGCGTTTAAAGTCCTGGCAGCGATAGGGTTAAGGAAAACAACGTCATCAATTGAGTGTGATCGTCGCGTTGCACGGAACGTCACTTGTACTGAATAAATCACAGTGAAGCAGTGGACTGAACGTTTCTCTCCCTCTCACGTGGCAATGGTTTGATCAGGTCCAATCTCTCTACATGTTGTCTGAACCATTCAGCTGCATCGAGTGGGTAGTTTTGGCTGTGAGGTGCAATAGCGGTCGTGACGGTCTGGTAATTGCATTCCTAGCAGGTATTTGGTAACCTTTTGACTGATGCCTGCTACCACTTGCCCATGCATATCTCCCCATGAATCACATCCTTGCCCTTCTCTGTAAATGAATATATCTGTGTGGAGCCTTTCCATCGATGACAGGAAAAGATAGGAAGGTGAATCTTATCTAGCAGTGTTTTGTAGTCATTAGCAGTGATACTTACTCAAATGCAACTTATCATGTATATGCTAAAATATTGTTTCTTCTAATGTGCAAAGCAATTTACTAAGAATTACTCTAATTAAAGAGTCATTTGATTATCATTTAGAATTACTGTTAGTTTGTGTTAGGATATCTCAGATTTAAATATTCTTTAGGATGTATGACTGAATATCGGTTCAGTGTTCTTCTGCTATAAATTGTAATAAGCACTTGTGACAGGACGGTTCTGTGGTGACGTCCTCAGACCAGGAAGCTGACTGACACAGACACAGGTACTGCAGGTCGAAGCGCTGGTGCGCATATTTATTAAATACAAAAATAACCAAAAAGGATAGAAAAAAAACACACACTGCTCACAGAGCAAAATAAATGTGTATACCAAACAAATCACGATCACAAAACAAATACCTGCACTCAAAACAAGTCCCTTCCAGCACGAGTAGCAACTGTTATTTTTTTTTACTTTATTTTTCTCCTTCTCTCTCTCACACTCCTCCTCTCTGTACACCTGCACCATTCAGCCAAAGCTGCTGGGTTTTTATAAATGTGGCCATCTCCAGTTAGTAATAAATTAATCAATCTGGAAATTGCCACATGAGAATTTTTCACCTGCGTGATCGACAGCCAATTTGTCAATAATCATTCGCTGCCGAGATGTCTGGCAGAGATGAGCTGCTAACATCACCCCTGCCAGAACACATTTAAACCATAACAGTAATACATTCAGCTGTGATTTAACCCCAAACAATACATTTATCAGCAGGGCTTGGCCCTGCCCCATTGATTACAAAAGAAAAACTATATGACCATAATTTCAATCTTTTATTTAACATCACCTCATCAAAGAAACTACAACACTACATAATAGCAGTTAAGTTAAGCTTATGGAAAACTCCAAAACGGTGTGTAATTCACTATGTTTCCATAACATTATTTATGTAGGCAGCAGTGTGGAGTAGTGGTTAGGGCTCTGGACTCTTGACCGGAGGGTTGTGGGTTCAATCCCCAGTGGGGGACACTGCTGCTGTACCCTTGAGCAAGGTACTTTACCTAGATTGCTCCAGTAAAAACCCAACTGTATAAATGGGTAATTGTATGTAAAAATAATGTGATATCTTGTAACAATTGTAAGTCGCTCTGGATAAGGGCGTCTGCTAAGAAATAAATAATAATAATAATAATTATTCAGCAGGTTTCGTTCGACTTTATGAAGCAAAATGAGTTCATTCTACAGGGTGATTTATACGTACCTGCGTAACGTGAGTAACCTCTGGCTGGTCTGCATGTTTTGTGCAGCGGATATGGTGTAAAGAGATGACTTTCTGACCTTAAGAAAGTGAATAAATGCATGCAAAGGTTAAAAAATATATTCATATACAATCTAAGGTTAATCGGATTACAGCCAAATGCAACCTGAAATGATTACAGGAGGCTAGGAGTGGGTGATCCAAGTGTGGTGAAGATCAGTGCACAACCAAGGCAGTTCACCTAGTGCGACAGAGGGACGGACAGACAGACAGGGTCAGTGTATAAGGGTCCCCGTGCTTTTAATGAGGACCCTATAAAGAGGGACGAATTGAGATGAATACCCATTAATCAGAGTTTGGATGGATTGTGTAACGACAGTTCCCATGAGAAACGGAACCACAAGCGAGTGAATCTGACAGCATAACGCAATGTAACAAGTTAATACAGAACGCATTCAAATCATGTTACATAAAGGATCGCTGTTCCATGGAATCTGAAACCAACCATTGCTGACACGTTTAACACTGCCCACATCTATCCCACTCATAACTTATTAGATACGAATCTCATGAAAGAGAACAAAAACCACGTCATAAACCGTGACTAAGCTCATCATGAGACTTACCCATTTACACACAAAAAAAGAGAAATTGCAATACCTATACACTTTGATTTCTTTGGGAATTGTATTTCTGAAAGCAGCATACGTCCCTAAATCAAATAGGTAATCCTCAACCATCTATATATACCTTATCGATTGTCGTTTGTTTGGTCCCTCTGCTTCACCTGGCAGTGCCTTCTCTAGAGGGAATGTGACCCTTAAATGCCACTTGTTCTCCCCGCTGGCATTAGTCATTCATCTAATTCATATACTTCATTCATTCCTCATAGTTTGCCAGCATAAGGGCGGCTAACAAGCGTCAATGGGCAAGGCCATGGGGCAAACTCAAATATCAATGTAATCATTCATAGCCATGTTGATCTGTCAAATCAATACATTGTGCATTCGTTCCATTGGCGGTGTCTCCTTTCTGAAATGACTAGGATAGCTGATTCCAGGCTGCAAGGCGTGATGTCGGTCTGATCCGCTCTTCCCTTGGGTAACTGCGCTGACGTCACTTACACACGATCCTATAAGAACAGCTATACAGTCTGAAAGCATCAATAGAGATTGTGTAGTACCAGATTTAAAATGTGAACTATGTTAACCACAATCTCTTTAAAGGGAGTCAGCAATCCTAAACTATTTAAGCTTGGCATGGCAATGCACTGAACTCATGATGTCATGCCCTCCTTCTCTGCTATTTAACCCCAGAATCCTCTCTTTACACCTGGTGTGTGGCCTATGCTGTACTGTGACATTCAAAGAGCATTAACACAGCTAGAATCTCAGTACTGTGTGATCTAAGGTATTGACAATGTCAACCCAGGGGACTTTTTCGACCTGAAAAAAGAAACAAGGACCAGGGGTCACAAATGGAGATTAGATAAAGGGGCATTCAGAACAGAAAATAGGAGGCACTTTTTTTTACAAAATTGTGAGGGTCTGGAACCAACTCCCCAGTAATGTTGTTGAAGCTGACACCCTGGGATCCTTCAAGAAGCTGCTTGATGAGATTCTGGGATCAATAAGCTACTAACAACCAAACGAGCAAGATGGGCTGAATGGCCTCCTCTCGTTTGTAAACTTTCTTATGTTCTTATGTTCTTATGTAATCTCAGCTTCACATGTTGCTTATTTTTTATCACGTGTCCCTACTTTTTATATAGCTATAAAGATATTCTGCATTTACAACTTTACGTCTGTGTTTAATTACTCTATTTAGCAAAGTATTAGGTTATAAATATCAAGAGGTTTCAGTGCTTAAGTACAGTAATAAAAAACAATAGAAAAAATATCTAACATTACACTGATGAAACATTAGCTTGCCTACTTAACTTGAAAGCAGGATTTTGAGATCAATCATCTCGTGGGAACCAGACGAGCATGGACGGGTCGAATGGTCTCGTTCGTATTATCTTCTTATGTTCTATTAAATATTTTATTAAACACGGTATGTAAAATCGAAATCTACATTATTGCGAGAGCACTACTGCATTTCCTTGTGCTGTCTTCTAATAAGGAGACAGTGTAGTCTGTCTGATTTTGCCTCCAAATAAAAACAGAAAACGAAAGACGCGTATTTGAATTGTGGTCATTTTTGACTAGTTTGGTTGCTCCAGTGTTGCAAATAATTTATAGCATTTCAGCTAACTTCAGGGGAAAACATTGAGTAGAAATCTTCTAAGCTCCTTTTGTACTTTTATGAATGAGAAAAAAAATGCCATGCTGTAGTGTTACACTGCAGCGCCTCCTCTTGGTAGTTTTGTGACATGACACCTTAACTGTTTCCTTTGTATTTATCCCATCATCCAACCACACAGAGGCTAGATCTTGGAGACTATGAATGGATGTTTAGAATGAGAATGTTCTACACTATGGATGTAAAGTCACAGTGAATTTATTTTTCATGGCAGAAGTGTGGAGTAGTGGTTAGGGCTCTGGACTCCTAACCAGAGGGTCGTGGGTTCAGTCCCAGGTGGGGGACACTGCTGCTGTACCCTTGAGCAAGGTACTTTACCTAGATTGCTCCAGTAAAAACCCAACTGTATAAATGGGTAACTGTATGTAAAAATGTGTGTAAAAAAAATGTAATTGTATGTAAAAAAAATGTGATATCTTGTAACAATTGTAAGTTGCCCTGGATAAGGGTGTCTGCTAAGAAATAAATAATGCCATTTTTAATCATGATCCAAGTTCATTGATGGTTTGCGGTGTTCTATTATGCAAAATTATTATTCCTCCTAGTTTTGTAAAAACAAACCCGCATTGCAGAATTTAAACTGGACCGTTTGCGGGAATACAAGTGACAGTGCAATGTTTCTGGTAAAAACATTGTGATGCACAATCGCGATACATTGTTTCACCTCAAAACTAAACTTGTAAAAACTAGAGGGAAACAAAACATTTTTTACCATTCTAGAAGTTTCTCATTTTCTCAAATAACATATGGTTAAGGTATTTTGAAAAGTGTTTATACTGGTTCAAAATAAAACACTGCTTGACTTTAAAAATCTTATTTCTGTAGCAAGATAACAGCCAGGCAGTGATCTCCCATTGTTCTATCAATAGAGGCTTTTCAAGAGAGTAACTATGTGTGTTTATTTAACACTAACACTGCATAAAATACACAAAACAATCTCTTTATCTTTTATTATAATAAACACCATGATTTAATACTAAGACATGTCTGTGTGCAGTGCCTCCGATCTCTAAATCATGCTGTGACCTGGCTCTCTCATACAAGGGTTAATTCTCTTGTCTGATCGATTGCCAGCTTTCACAAGCCTGTTATAATGGTTTACACAACCTGGCCTCTGCTCTCCAAACAACTGGGTTAATAACACTGTCCAAACAAACATTGAGTTTAAAAGCTTATATTTATTACAGAAAAAGAGGAGACATTGATTTTTAAAAGTGACATATGAATCAGGTAGTTCTCTTAATGTAAAGAAAACTATGTGTGGCATATATTTGGTAGAACATCACTGTGGCACACTGGGGGCAAACTATTTATACAACAAGTGCTGAGAGTTCTAGCTTTGAATAGTTTTTTTTTGTATATTCAATTTTTTTTTTTTAATCAATTTTTAGGAATCTATTTTTTGTTCATTCAAATCCCATGTCAGAAGGAGGAAAGTTCTCTTCTAAGCATGGTAGTGTATCCAGTTCACGCTTCCCCCTGATTGGAAGTGAGCGGTGTATGGCAGGAACTGAAAACCAGCGCTGTTGCAGGAGGGAACGTGATCTGGGTACACTGCGATCCGTAGAATAGGAATTATTTTTCTCCCAGCGAACGCTGAGTAAAATGTTGAGAAATGAATTCTCTAGTTGATTTAAAAACTTCAAAAGAGTTGGCGATATGTTTAAAAATATAACGCTGTGATACAGACAACACAGGACAGCAAAGACAAAGTAGTTGCCCATATACTTAACGAAAAAACGTCATCAGCTCCCTTGCGTTTCTTGGAAACTCTGCAGGGTGTTCCGTGACAATTTAATTTAGAGTTAAACCTGCTGCTCTCTCCTTCGTTGCACTTGCGATATAAACAGAATACTCCAAGAACGTTCAAGGAGCTCTGTCTTTATTTCTCTCCTGAGGAATAATCACAGGGCATGAACGTTTATAATAATAAATAAATACAAAACTGCCTTCACGGCACTTTTACATTTATTTGCAATTATTTTTATTATTAAAATATATATATATGTATATATAGAAAGAATAATGAATCTGACTGCTACAGGAAAGTCATCCTTGAATTACAATCTTGTATATCACTACAGTCACATTCAATACAGTCCACTCCATTCTACCATCAGACACAAGATACTAATTGTTCTTATGCTGCCAGATTAGTTTTTTTGCAAACCAAAAAAAATAAATAAAAATGGAGCACTACATATAAATCAATCTTGTTTTACCCACCACCATACGATTTAAACACCATTAGAATATTTAAGAGAAAAAAAACTGAAAAAAAACAATTTGTCTTGATCATTTTGTCGCTCAAAGCGAGATGCATAGGCTGAATGTTGTTTGTCTATGGCTCTCCACTGTACACCGTTTTCTCTTTTGAGATGTTTTTATAATGTTTTTGAAACTGCACGCTTCAGTTACATTATGATTTTCATCCCCAATCAGATGTTGGTTGCGTGCTGCATTTTCGATTTAATTCTGTGAACAAAGAGAAAGAATGATTCAAATATACTTAAACATGAAAATATGAAGCATTAACCATTTCTCAAGTGGGTTTTATCAAGGGAAGCACTTCATCTGACCGTGATGAAACTTGCTAAGTACATTCTATATTCTATAGCACGCGTTCTTCAATGTATCCAAATCTGGGGGGGCACGGTGACTTTCTGTCTGTATGTCAAAAAAGTAACTTTGAAAAAGAGTCTAAATAACTTATGAGTTTATAAAAGGAGCCGGGAAAAACATTTTCGAACGAGAGAGGCCATTCGACCCATCGAAGCTTGTTTGGTTTCAGCCCATCTTGGCTCACCCAGTGCTTACTGGGTTACCTAGTCATGTTGCTGAAGGAGACTCTTCTTCATACAGAGAGTGGGGAGGGGATGGAATGGGTTACCTAGTCATGTTGCTGAAGGAGACTCTTCTTCACACAGAGAGCGGTGAGGGGATGGGATGGGTTACCTAGTCATGTTGCTGAAGGAGACTCTTCTTCACACAGAGAGTGGGGAGGGGATGGAATGGGTTACCCAGTCATGTAGCTGAAGGAGACTCTTCTTCACACAGAGAGCGGTGAGGGGATGGAATGGGTTACATAGTCATGTTGCTGAAGGAGACTCTTCTTCACACAGAGAGTGGTGAGGGGATGGAATGGGTTGCCTAGTCATGTTGCTGAAGGAGACTCTTCTTCACCCAGAGAGTGGTGAGGTGATGGAATGGGTTACCTAGTCATGTTGCTGAAGGAGACTCTTCTTCACACAGAGAGTGGTGAGGGGATGGAATGGGTTACCTAGTCATGTTGCTGAAGGAGACTCTTCTTCATACAGAGAGTGGGGAGGGGATGGAATGGGTTACCTAGTCATGTTGCTGAAGGAGACTCTTCTTCACACAGAGAGTGGTGAGGGGATGGAATGGGTTACCTAGTCATGTTGCTGAAGGAGACTCTTCTTCACACAGAGAGTGGGGAGGGGATGGAATGGGTTACCTAGTCATGTTGCTGAAGGAGACTCTTCTTCCCACAGAGAGTGGGGAGGGGATGGAATGGGTTACCTAGTCATGTTGCTGAAGGAGACTCTTCTTCACACAGAGAGTGGTGAGGGGATGGAATGGGTTACCTAGTCATGTTGCTGAAGGAGACTCTTCTTCACACAGAGAGTGGTGAGGGGATGGAATGGGTTACCTAGTCATGTTGCTGAAGGAGACCCTTCTTCACACAGAGAGTGGGGAGGGGATGGAATGGGTTACCTAGTCATGTTGCTGAAGGAGACTCTTCTTCACACAGAGAGTGGGGAGGGGATGGAATGGGTTACCTAGTCATGTTGTTGAAGCTGAATCACTGGGATCCTTTAAGACCTGACTTGATAACATTTTGAGATCAATCAGCTGCTAGTAACCAGACGAGTGTAGATGGGCTGAATGGCTCCCTCACGCTCGTAAATTGTATTATGTTCTTATACCACTGTAGCTGCCCTTGTTTCATTAACGTGCCAATTAACTTACCTGTTAAAGCATCTTTTATAAAAGCAGGAACAGAAAAGAGCAACAATGAAAAAAAAGATCAGAGCAACAACTGTAAAGAAAAAGAGAAACTTGGTGAAGCACACTGTCTATATCTACAGCTTATACAGAAAGCGTCCTGCATGAGAGAGTGCAATATTGACCACACAGAATATTAATTTAATCTCCAACACACTAAATAAGAATATTTGTGTCAGGAAATGAGTTACAGCATTTTTTGTATTGCATGCATCAGACTAAAATCCTTGTGCACAGCGCAACCTGCTTAAGATCACTCCTGTTAATATCACACTCTGCTTATCATCCCCAAATTAATGAGTCACTGCTTACAGACTCCCGATAATATCACTTTGCTTATTAGCACACTCCAGAGTTAATGCGTCACACTTAACAGTCAATTTACACACAGGGGACGCAGGGGGACATGCCCCCCCTCTCTTTTTCAATCAATTAATTAATTAATTTGGCAGACTTCTTTATCCAAAGCGAACAGCAGTACAGTATTTCATGTTAGGTTTTGAAATGTCACATTGTCAGTTTTCCGTTAAGTATATGGGAAAACTACAAAGCGGTGTGTAATTCAATATGTTAAGGTAACATTATTCAGCAGGTTTCATCTGAAACAAAATGAGTAAATTCTATAGGGAGATGCAAAACCTTTGGCCACAGCTGTAGGTAGTATAAACTACCTAAATATCTCTTTAATGCTAAATCACTGGGATCCTTTAAGACCCAGCTTGATAAACTTTTCAGATCAATCATCTACTAGAAACCGGACGAGCTCAGACGGGCTGAAGGGCCTCCTTTTGTTCTTAAGCTCTTATTTCCTTTTAAGACAGCTGTTTCAGCTGGCTTTCCTGAGTGTAGTGTGGGTTTAATCTATGCTATTTATTATGATTAATCATTAAACCGTGTTAAACAGAATCTAAGCTAACAGTACAAAATTCAAGTCAAATGTGTGTTGACTCTCTCTAAAATTCGTCCAGCATGATTTCAGACAAGCCCGGATTATAAACCGAACACTGGGCACTGTCTCGGCCAATCAAGACGCGGCATTTCAGATCATTATCTACCAGTGAACGCACACCAGCTCTTAAATAACTCACCTCCACCAATCCACTTGGCGTCTGTAGTCACTTCAGGGACTGCATGGAAAAGCGAAAATTAGATGAGTAACAAACGTTTGGTAACCCATCTATTACCTCACTGAGACACAGGGTAGGGTACCGGGGCACTAAAACGAATCAGATAGCTCCCCTAAGTTTTCATATCCACAGTATCTCCCCTTTAGTCACAGTGTGCATGACTGTATCATGTTTCCTATCTACGTGTCTATATATGTGTGTGTTTTTTTTCTTCAAAGTTATGGCAGGGCAACTTCTCGAACTCGAGTTCAAACAATTTTAAAATTTCTTACAAAATATAAATAAAATCCTGACCGAAGAGTCTATTCAAGGTCTTAGTTTACACTGGTCTATTCTATAGAAGATGGCCCAGGACTGTATCTGTCGTTATTAAATACATCTTTAAAAACAGGTGAAAGTCAATGCCATTAATTAATTAATTAATTAATTAATTAATTGCCTGCTTTTTATTTCAGGGAAACACTGGGAGTTGTATTAGGGAATGCTTACAATAGCAGCTAACCTGCTTTCATTCACTGTGAATGCTGACAAACTGTGTCAGTAACAGACAGGGGATTTAAATATCACTGGTGTTACTGGTGTAAGCGTCTCTAGTTACTGTGTATTTACAGAGCACAAAACACACCCTCGCTATAACGACCCTGTTGGGGTCCAAGCTGTTTGTTATATCAAGGGGTTCATTATTATTATTATTATTATTATTATTATTAGTTTATTTAGCAGACGCCTTTATCCAAGGCGAATTACAGAGACTAGGGTGTGTGAACTATGCATCAGCTGCAGAGTCACTTACAACTACGTCTCACCCGAAAGACGGAGCACAAAGAGGTTAAGTGACTTGCTCAGGGTCACCCAATGAGACAGCGGCTGAGGTGGGATTTGAACCGGGGACCTCCTGGTTACAAGCCCTTTTCTTTAACCACTGGACCACACAGCCTCCTTTGTTATAGCGAAAGGACAATCAAAATGAACGATGAACTGTTGTTAAGTTAAAGTTAACTGTTGTAAGTTGATGATGAGATTGTTAATAAAAGTAGAATTTCATGTACCTGTCCTTCTCATGTATTCAGTAAAACGCAGTACAAAAAGCAAAACTGAAGCCGAAATTTTATTCTAAATCAATCTGACACGAATCGTTTCAAAGTGCAGCAAATCTTAACCCAACACGCAAGAATCCCACACTGAGCTTTTATTCCAAATCAACCCGACATGAAAAGTTTGACATGAAAGAAAACGCAATCAGATCCTCAAATTTTTTTTTCTTTAATCAAATTTTGCTTTGCCACTTGGTTGCTGAAAAATCCGAAAAACAGAGTGCTTTTTATCCAGGACAGAGAGATGCCTGCGTTACTCCTTTTTACAAACCATCATTTTGTTGCAACATAAAATGATTTTCGTTTCGGAGGCATAGTTGCACAGCGCATGCTTTTTAAGACAAAAGAGTTGACTTCACTGCGGAGGTGGCATCCCGTGCGTACAGACCGGGATGTTGACAGTGTGTGTTTATATTATCTTTTTTTGTTATTTGGGGTCCAGGGATCAGGTTCGTTATGGCCGAAGGTTTGTTATAGCGAGGGTGTACTGTAGTTACTTAGTAAATACGTGTGTACTTACACATAATTACAATGTTATAATGCATAGTGTAAATCTTGATGCACGATATATGTAAGTGCATAATTGTATCAGAAAAGAGTTAGGGATAGGGATAGGGATAGGGTTAGGGATAGGGATAGGGATAGGGATAGGGTTAGGGATAGGGATAGGGTTAGGGTTAGGGTTAGGGATAGGGTTAGGGTTAGGGTTAGGGTTATATATTGCAATTAAACTGTCTTACCTAATATGAAATCGATTCTTATCTCCTGAAATAAATTGAATTAGACATGCATTAGAAATAATAGAGTAGGCTTACACAAAAACCCTGAAAATCATTATAAGCCACTGGCCAATCCCTAAAGTCATGAAGTAAGACAATTAAAGAACTGTGTATTGACTCACCTGCCCTTTAAGAAGGAAGATTATCAGAGTCACATTCATGCACTGATGAAGAATGATTTCTCCTGGGTTGACTCCTAGAACTTCTTTTGTAGAATTACGTTCCTGTGCCATGGCATGAAATACAATTACAGCAATGTTTGTATTCTGCAAAAACAAGAGGAGACCATAATTAGATCTCCAGTTTAGCCATCAAATTGCAATTTCAGCATCACTTTAAACTTCCAAACACGCTGACATTTTCAAAAGAGCTTTGAAACAAGTCATAAGCGTAATGTGTTGTCAGGATGTTAACAATGAAAAGAAAAACGACAGGTCAGTTATTTAAACAGTTGTAGCAGAACGTGGGGATGTGGAACGCTGGATTTTTCGGAACCCCGCTACTTACCTTTTTAAGCCGGATGGAATTCTGTATTTTTTTTTGTCATTATTTATTCAGAAGACCCACTGGACGTAACAATACGATTATGCACATTGTTCTCACCTATACTACATTTTACTGTCATCTCCTCTATTAAACGATGGACCTCTGGAACATGTGTCATTCACACAGGCTGCAGCTACCAACTGAGCGCTACTCACGGAAACTGATCAATGCATGTTTTATGACAGGTCTAAAACAGTAAATGCAGGTCTTAGGATTTTTTTTATTTATTTATTTTTTTTAAAGCCATTTCTGTCTTGGGTTAACACGCACGTACGATGCAGAAAACCTGTGGGATTACTTTGGCACGGACTGAGAATTGTTTTTGGTATGCTGTTTTGCAAATGGCCAAGTACTGCATTCCAGTGCTTTATGTTGCAATAGTTTTAGACATATTGAGGCACCTGACGTTGTTCATTTATAATGCCCCGACTGCAGTGCGGTGTAACGACTCTCTCTGAGATGCGATATTTTCACATATTTGATGGAACAATTTAATTCAGATATGACGGGTTCTGCTGTAGCTGCATTTATCAAATACATGTACTCACATTGCTAACCCAATTCTCTTCGGATAAATCAGATGCATTCCATCCTTTATTAAAAGAACTTGGTGTAGAAATCTTATAAGATCCATTTTCTTTCACATCTTTACAGTTCAGTTGAAAACGCTCATTTTGAACATTGCTAGAAGCTAGATAGGAAACAAAAAGAAAAGTAAATTCTCATGAAAACATTGCTTCCCTTCCCTCTCGTGCCCACTCCCTCAATCACACGGCAGAGTGCTGTAATCCTCCCCACCCACAGGCTACCACACTGCCCCCCCCTTACCACACTGCCCCCCCCTTACCACACTGACCCCCCCTTACCACACTGCCCCCCCCCCCCAATGCTTTACTGACTTCCTCCTGAAGTATCAATTTGAAGGTGAACATATAACTTATGTTGAATACTAAGTTGGTTCATTTTAAGATTTCCACAAATAAATGCATTAAATACCCATATATTTCTCCCTGCATTAGAATATCGCTATGATCTGTCAGTAAAACTTTTTTTTAAACCGCACAGTTATTTACATATAACCCATTTCTACATGTAAGACCGCATTGCTTTCTTGACCCAGTCCCTCAGCTCTAACCACCAGAAATACACTGCTTCCCTCCCTCCCAGTCCCTCCTCAGCTCCACTAGAGCCTCACTGCCTCCCTCCCTCCCAGTCCCTCCTCAGCTCCACTAGAGCCACACTGCTTCCCTCCCTCCCAGTCCCTCCTCAGCTCCACTAGAGCCACACTGCTTCCCTCCCTCCCAGTCCCTCCTCAGCTCCACTAGAGCCACACTGCTTCCCTCCCTCCCAGTCCCTCCTCAGCTCCACTAGAGCCACACTGCTTCCCTCCCTCCCAGTCCCTCCTCATCTCCATTAGAGCAACACTGCTTCCCTCCCTCCCAGTCCCTCCTCATCTCCATTAGAGCCACACTGCTTCCCTCCCTCCCAGTCCCTCCTCAGCTCCACTAGAGCCACACTGCTTCCCTCCCTCCCAGTCCCGCCTCAGCTCCACTAGAGCCACACTGCTTCCCTCCCTCCCAGTCCCTCCTCAGCTCCACTAGAGCCACACTGCTTCCCTCCCAGTCTTCTAGTTCAAACTTCTAGGCCGTATGACCACTTCAAAGCCTCTCAACTCTAACCACTAGGCCACAGCGCTAGTTTTATAAGAATCAAAATCTGAGTGATTCAGTTCATAATAAACACGCAGTCTGTGACCACAAAGCACGCAAAGCAATTACAGCACTCAAGCTTCACTAATCCTTTAAGGATCATCACACAGCTAGGCAAGAGCCAGCATGAATCACTTCAGTAATATTAACACCCACATAGATTTTAACTGTGTGAAGGTTTTTCATAGATTCTTTCTTGGCACCATACATACTGTAATTCAGAAGCAAACACTTTGATGCTGTAACTCTTAACAACTGCGGTTGTTGTTTTTTTGTAGCTAAATAAATGGAATAGAAATCTAACAAGTTATTTCGGCGTTTGAATGACTTGCAGTTTTTCACTGATAGGCCTCACTGTCCTTTCTTTTCAGGGATTTGAATCCTGATTTAAAAAGCAAGAGATTTGTATTATGAACTACAGATAAAACACATTTTAATACAGCGGACTCACCGTAACGACCCATAAAAACCAGAAGAATAAAGAAAATAATACTTAAATTATATTTCCCCTGAGAGAAAGCAACTGCGCTTACTGCATCCATACTTCCTGTTTTGGGCGTGTTGAGATTGCATGACACACTTCCTTTAGTTGAAAACACTTAACCTGGAACCACACGTTCAGAGTTCATTTCTCTGTTTGCATTATCATTATTTCTTTTTATGATTAGCAGACTAGAGGACTGGATGTTTCACAATATGCATCTTGCTCATATCTAGTCCTTTCTGGATTTTTTTGGTCTCCAGACAAATATTATTTTATTTCACTGTCCTTATTGTTCCTCAAGCCATTTTTCAATCATACTATTAACCCTTTAAAGTACAAGGGACATGCATGTCCCACAAATGCAAACTTAGACTGATATCAAGGGTAGTTTAATTGTAACTACCCAAGCATAACAAGTTAAAAAAAAAAGTTATATAGCACTAATCGTGCTTAACTCAGGTAGTCCAAGATGAAGGCTAATCAGCCTGTTAAACCCCATCTTTAGAGACGTGTACAGGCATGGGCTGGTATTGTGACTGTTGTGTAAGCTACAATCACTTAAATATTAACAATACAGTCAGCCACATTTAAACATGCAAAATACTATTTTGTCAGCTTCGTGGTAAACTAAACTTTTTTGTTAGCTCTGTAAAGCCTCTGGTATGTGGTATACCATCCATCCATTATCTGTAACCGCTTAATCCTATAGAGAACTGCGGTGAGCCAGAGCCTAACCAGACAGACACAGGGCACAAGGAGGGACTACACCCTGAACGGAACGCCAGTCCATCGCAGGGCAACTAAGGGGCAATTTAGAGGGGCCAATCCACCTAGCCAGCATGGCTTTGGACTGAGGGAGGAAACCGGAGTACCCAGAGAAAACCCACGTGAACACGGGGAGAACATGCAAACTTCACACAGACAGACCCCTGAGACCAGAATCGAACCCAGGACCCTGGAGCTGTGAGGCAGCAACGCTAACCACCGCATCACCATTAAACAATTTAAATGAACCAGAAAATACCAAACAAATAAACACATACATAAATAAATACATAAATACATAAATCCAAGCAACCAATATAGCATTTATTAAGAAGTTTCATAAAGTTTAATTACAATGCCATTTATTTTCGGTTTATGATAACCATGCGCCTCTTTCCTCAAATTGTATTCTCATTCCGCAAAGCAATTCTGAACACAATGCACGTCATTCACTTTCATTTCTTTTAATAATAAGCAAACATCACACAGGCTCCCATTCACAGCACACTAACATATTGAATTACAGACTGCTTTGTAGTTTTCCATTTACTACATGAAAAACTGACAGAAATTTTAAAAAATGTGACATTTTTTAAATCTAATATGAAATACTGTACCACTATTATGGCTTCCTTCCTTCCATTTCCAATATCATTTTGTAGTTTCTTTGATGACATGATGTTAAATAAAAATATCTAAATTATGCTTTGACCAAAAGTTTTGCATTACCTACAATTTTAGGATAGAGACATAATTAATCATGTAATCAAAGAAACTACAAAAAGATATCGCAAAAGTTATCGATATCGGAAGCCATAATAGTAAAACAGTATACAGTCTACAAAGTGGTGTGTAATTCAATATGTTAACATAACATTATGAAGCAGGTTTCATTTGACTTTATGAAGCAAAATTACTTAATTCTATAGGGTGATTCAAAACTTTTGGCCAGAGCTGTAGACTGCAATAATTACAATCTTGTTTTGTAGTGAAGTGCCCAAAAACAGGTATTCTAAGTCTAACTTGGGTAACTAACAGTGTGCAGTAGTGGTTAGTACTCTGGACTCTTGACCGGAGGGTCGTGGGTTCAATCCCAGGTGGAGGACACTGCTGCTGTACCCTTGAGCAAGGTACTTTACCTAGATTGCTCCAGTAAAAACACAACTGTATAAATAGATAATTGTATGTAAAAATAATGTGATATCTTGTAACAATTGTAAGTCGCCCTGGATAAGGGCATCTGCTAAGTAATAAATAGTAATAACTAGGTTTTGAATCTACAGCAGGAGAGGATGTGTGTTAATGACAATCTCTTCTTTTTTCCCCTAATACAAGAAAGCAGTCCGGCCGATGATATGCCTCCATCAGACTAGAGTCCTCTCCCGACTGCTTGGTCTACTGCTTCTCTGACTCTTGCCTTTCCCAGCTCTGGGCAAACCCAACATATCCAAAGCTGTATCAGTTTCATGTAACCCTGGCTGGGGTATCATCTCACTGTCCTTTTCAGCTTGCCCTTGTTCCGTAGCAAGATTCACCCAATTCTGCTCGTTCGCCAGCTTGTTACTGAAATGTTTCAGCTTGGGAGAATGTTGACAGCTGGGTGGAGAATTCCTAGCAGAGGTTTTCCAGCCAGCGAGAGCTACGTACCCCATTTTGGGCACAGCAGGCTTGTCTGGTCCTGCTTTGGAAGCACCAGCCCTCCTATAAAAGGTATTCGTCAAACCCTCTTTAAACTTCTTCCACCCAAGATGATACATCTCCATGAGGTTCAGCAGCAAGGAGATGCTGGCTACAGTCAGCATGAAGGTGATGAAAACGTTCTTCTCAGTGGGTCTCGACACAAAGCAGTCCACAGTATTGGGACAAGGCCACCTGCTGCACTTGTACAGTCCCCTCAAGAAGATCCCGTAGAGGAAGTACTGCCCGACGATGAACCCCACTTCGAAGATCGTCCTGAAGAGGATGCTGCAGACATAAGTCTGCAGTAAGGCCCCTTTCAGCTGAAAGCGGGTCTCTTTCAAGCAGGGAACCAGATCTTTCTCAGACAGTAACAGTTCACTCTCGCTTTGGACAACCTTCCCCTCGACTCTTCCCAGGTCCTTGCGTTTCTCCTCCATTCGGACCTTGTGCAGAGCATGGCCCATGTAGACCAGGGATGGAGTGGAGACAAATATGATCTGCAGGACCCAGTAGCGCACGTGAGAGATGGGGAAAGCGTCATCGTAGCAGAGGTTCTGGCAGCCTGGCTGCTGGGTGTTGCAGGTGAAGCCCGATTGCTCGTCCCCCCAGACGTTCTCCACGGCCGCCCCCAGGACCATCATACGGAAGATGAACAGCACGGTCAGCCAGACCTTGCCCACCACAGTCGAGTGCTCGTGGACTTGCTCCAGGATCTTCAGCAGGAAAGTCCAGTCACCCATCTTCCTGGCTTCAGGGTGCTTCTGAAATATACCAAGAAATACATGTATTAAGCTGAGGGAACACGAAGCCACCTTGTGGCTTGGAACTTGGTTTCAGGAGACTAGGTTTCAGGCCACTGCATGGCACACCAAGGGAGACTTGGGGTTTGATCTAGCAAAGTTGCATCAGTATAGGTCTCCTGAAATCAGGTTTCAAGCCACTGTTCCTGAAAACATGGATTTGTGTTCCCTCAGCTTTAGGCTTTGAACTTTTTAATGAGGTTATGTTTTAATGAGTGTCACCAGTGTTTGTCATGCTCACCTTCCTGCTAATAGTATTCTTATTCCACAAAACAATTCTGTCATTCCCTTTAATTGGAAATCCTGTTAAATAAACCAGCGTCACAAAGACTCCAAATGTTTCTATGTATTTATTGTTTCCCTGTGGAAATTTCACATATCTATCTACTGTATTGGGTGTCTATTTACTTCTGACTTGTCTCTCTACAGTTCTGGCCAAAAGTTTTGCATCCCCCTATAGAATGAACTAACTTCAGAACTAACTAGCTTCATGAAGTCGAATGAAACCCGCTGAATAATGTTACGTGAACATACTGAATTACAGACCGCTTTGTAGTTTTCCATATACTTAACGAAAAACTGACCAATTGAAAAAAAATGATATTATTATTATTATTACATGAAGCTAAATCAAATATCTAAATCATGTTCATATTGTTTTTTTTTTTTTTTTAAGTGTATCCTAAAAATCTAGGTGATGCAAAACTTTTGGCCATAGCTGTATATTGCAAGATTATTTATATCTATATTAAGGTGTAGAAATTGTAATTGCTCTTAACAAACAAAAAGACAATGCAAATAATAATAATAATAATAATAATAATATGAATTGCACTTACCAATTAAAAAGACTGGATACAAACAGATCTTCAGTTACAAAAACCAACATCTACCATTGACTATCCTTCCCCCGGTGCGTTGAACTGATTTCTGCGTCGTTGGACGTGCGTCACCTCAAATACTTTTCATTGTTCTGTTTATTTGTGACATGGAGCTTTGTTCTTATAGGGGAAAGACAACTGCTGGGTTTGTTGAGTTCAAAAGATGTCACTGGGAGATGTCCTTCACCCCTTTAATGGGCTGTGTGATTGACAGGGGCAGGTCTTTGTCAGTATAGGATTGTGTTCCCAGAATGTTTGAGTATTATTAGCAATGTATCTGTGGTGCATATATACTGTATATATATATATATATATATATATATATATTGTAACAGACCGTCAGTGTTGAGCGCACGAGGAAGGTATCAGAAACGTGGGGATGCTGATATCTTCCCCCAAAGCTCAAAACTAGAAAGACGGGCGTTACGGTGGCAGAACGGAATAGTAAATAAAGAAACTTCAACTCCCATGATTCCGAAGGTCAGTAGTCAGGTGACATGTCCGCGGGAATCCAGGGGGTTTAAAAGGCAGGTCAGCAATTAGAAAGGGGGGAGGTAATTGTGAAAGGTACTTTGTGTATAGCAGCAACTTTGAAAGACTGAGTGGTGTTGTCGGTCCGTTTCATTAGCTGAGTACAGATTGTACAGCAACTGTTTAAGTGGTGTGGAACAGAGACAAAAGCAGCGTGCTTCGTTGTGCAGAAGTACGGGAACAGAGACTAAAAAGGGTGACAGTGTTGGTTACCAGAAAGGATTACTTTATTCCAGAACCGAAGGTACC